>NC_140169.1:175087193-175295132 GCF_963971535.1 Notolepis coatsorum
TGATGAGGATGCAGGGCAGCGTCTGACTGTTCCCCTGCCAATCATATCTAACGTTGAGCCTCCATTGTCATGGCGAAATAACCACCCACACAAGATCCTCCAATCCCTGAAGACCCGATCACTCATCTAAACCAATGGCACTGGAATATGAAGTAAATATGCTCTCATAATGTTGACGTGTTCCTTTAAAATCGACATACCATGGCGCATCAACCACCATTTAATGCTAATTAATTACCAGAGACTATTCCTCATATAATTTAGTATATTTAGAGCAATTCTACTCATACTAAAGTGCACCGCTAAATGTATCACAGGCCAAAATACCTCATATACCAAAATACTGCAGTTCTGGAAAGAACACCTGCAGTCCAATCAAAATCATTGTGTTTTTTTTTCCTTCTGCAGCATGGTGCCGGAACATAATTCATTCTACACTACGAATGATTTGGTCTGAATCTAAAGCAGCAGGGCTCTGTAATCACGTCAGGCGATCCACCCCCACCGGCAGCGCTGTGTTGCCCCTGCCCCCACCATGGCAAGTGGTGACAACAGCCAAACCTAATGAAAGCCCATCTGTGGCCTTCACAGGAAACATGCTGATATAAATCTAAAGGAGTGCTGACAGCCAACCATGGGACCACGGAATGATGAAAAGACAACACATTATCTTGTGTTTTGATGTGGATGTTTGTCTCCTGTTTTAAATATTTGACAGGTCATTTTATATTCTATTTAAATGGACCCAAAAAATCTACGTCACACAGCTGAGCCACTGGAGACCAATGAAGAGAGAGAGCTAACCAGAAATATCTTCAGCTGTAATATCTGTACAATGATTTACATGTACTCTATTGTGTTTAACATTTCGATTTGTAATAGTTTTGGCAGAAGACTGTGCATATAGGGTCATTAGGTGTACATGTCTCTCATTCCAGATGAGCAAGTAGGTTGAAAATGTCACTGAGGCCACTAATCAATATTGTTAGTCTAATGTCAAGCCACCAGGAACCAGTGGATTACACGGAATAGCACACAGCAAGACATTTAAGGTTCCGATTATCCATTGTGTCATAACTTGAACATATCCAATGTGGTGCGTAGCATTGGCAGAGGGACAACCCATGTGTTTTATGTTTGATTGTGCGTTTACCATACAAACACCCCATTCCAAACCATCCACGCATTAATTTTCTACCATCTGGCCGTAGGTAATCACAGACCCACAAACCCGCCCCTAAGCTCAGACAAACACTGGCGAGCAACAAACGTGACTAGACAAAGAACGGTTACTACGGGTCACACATCAATCCATTATTTAACAGCTAATAATGAGCAGAATTTGGTTAAATGCGGTCACGCAATATAATAGATGCGCATACTTTAGAAAACAGTTTGTGTACACAGGATGCACCCTGTGGCCTTGCATGGATCATAATGATTGTGACTCATCTAGCAGACTTGGAACACTACCAAGGAACATGTATAGGCTGGGTACTGTTTAGACAAATACAACATGCAGCTACAGTATGCAGAAGCCGCAAGATGTGGATTTTTCCAAGCTGTTGTATTAAAATCCCATTTTTGTAGGGAACAATCAGGATAGCAATGTGAAACCAATGTTGAGTGTTGCTGTGTGTTGTTAGGGTTAGTGCTGTGTGTGTAGGGTTAGTGTTAGTCATGTTTGTGTGTAGGGTTAGTGCTGTGTGTGTAGGGTTAGTGTTAGTGCTGTGTGTAGGGTTAGTGCTGTAGTGTTAGTGCTGTGTGTGTAGGGTTAGTGTTAGTGCTGTGTGCTGTGTGTGTGTGTGTGTGTGTGTGTGTGTGTGTGTGTGTGTGTGTGTGTGTGTGTGTGTGTGTGTGTGTGTGTGTGTGTGTGTGTGTGTGTGCGTGCGTGCGCGTGCGTGCATGCGTGCGTGTGTGTGTGTGTGTGTAGGGTGCATGCATGCCCCCCACACACAGGTGGTACCAGTGGATGTTGTATAACCTACTGTATTGTATCAGACCAGCGCCTCATGTTTTACACTGTACTGTGCACCTGTCTGTTCTCCTGCAGTATGGAACACATCCTACAGGTTTGGATTATAGTAGAAACGCATTCATCTGAACCTCTCAGACATACTGACCCAGTTAACTGAACAAAACACGTATAGGTGTGCGCCACATCCAGGCTTGTACAGGATATCAAGTGTTCTTTCAGCACAAGAGAAGCCAGAGTTGTATGAATAAGCCCTGTTTGCAGGCACTGATCATGGAGTCGGACAGTATATTCCTTTAAGGAATCAGGAACTGACTGCTGGACGCTGCAAGCTTAAGGAGGAGGGAGATGTCTGGTGGGGGGGGGGGGGGGGGGGGGGGGGGGGGCAGAGCTACAGTACAGGATACACAGCTTCAGCTCTGAGAGCATTTTGACATTTAACAAGCCTTTCAATGCAAAGCAGGCCTATTAACACCAGACTACTGGCACCACAGATGTGAGTATCTGTAGTATCTGTATATCCGATTCAGCCATTTGGTCCGGATATACACATTTTTATTCAATTATTGTAGTACGAGAGGTGCTTTTGCATTATTGCGAAACTAAAATTTTACAGATTTCTGGAGCAAATCCGCTAATCGATATAGTCGACATACCATAGTCCCTCCATATTAGTCGACTAACAATGTCTTCAGTGGAGGACAGTCCTAGTCTCAGTGTTATAAGCGCAGACATGCAGCCTACAGGTAAAGTAAGGCTATGCTTCAACAGGAGTCCTCTCCCCACCCCCTCCCATTTTCCATTAGCAGGGAAGAAACAGTCCTTATTTACGCTACTTAAACTCAGTCTGGCAGCTGCCGCCTCCTGATGGACCATTTTCTGCACTCTGCTACCTAGCAGGCCATGCAGTTTTTTTCCATTCAAATGCCCCCCCCCCCCCCCCCCCAGCCCCCCGGTTGATTTGCGATGTCTTCGTGGACGTAGAGGTCTTAAATGAGGACAAACTGAGTTGTAAATGTTTCTCCTCCCCATTGTTAGCCTCTGGCTGTGTGGTGGTGGTCAGCCGGGTATACCTATACGGTCGAGCGCCTGTCCGGTTTCATCATCACATGGATGAACAGTCATGTTTATTCAAACTCCATGGGCCTTGGGTCATTTTTGATTATGACACGCCCTGTCATGTATGTTGTGTATGTCATAAATGTCTATATGAATTGAAAATGGGGGACCCTGATGGAAACAAGACAAACGTCTTTTTCAGGTCTGCATCCCCTTAACAATTGTATGTATTGAGCCGTACTGTATTGTACCCATTCTGCAATCTGTTAAATAAAGTTTTCATTCATTCACTCTTGTTTGTAAATTTTTTTATTTGTTCTGCAAATGAAGAGAATACATTGAGGGAAACAGATGGTTGAACTTTTCAACCTTCCCCTTGCCTTGTTACATTGATTTGACCCATTCGCTGCCTCCATCGAGCTCTGGGGTCTGGGGATGTTCCGTTCAGTTCAGTTCAGTTATTTTTTATTTCGGGCTTTGGACACATAACAACGAACGGTCATTCCATAAATCGCCAAAGTTTTACCAGCTGCTATTGCAGCATTATCCAATTGTCCGAAAAGGGCTAGGGAGAAGCATATAGGCTTGTCGGGCCCTACCCCTGAAGACTTACGTTTTGTTTTTTTTGTTTTTTTATTTACATACATACGTACATACATATAGTACACATTACAGTACACACATATAGTACACATTTCAGTACACAACATCACAGTATAGTATACCTGCAGTATATACTGTAATAGTATATTACATAATAGTGTATACAGCACATATATAATGTCTGGGGATGAGTCTGGGGATGTGGAACATAAAGCCATTTGATCGGTGTGTTAGTGAACCTGCCTCGATGTCACCCACCTATAGGATCTATTGTGGCAGAATCCTGTCTCTTGTCGACACTGACAAGGCACATTTTACTACAACCAGGAACCTCCAGGATGATAATGGGGTTAACTTTAGCCCATTAGCTTAATTTACATTCTTACTAATTGTGTTCTCTTCAATGATAGAACATTGATGTAATTAGTTGGCATGCTGAAACATCTCCATTGCAGTCGTATACAGAACAGATCTAAATGTTAGACTATAGGACAACCATAAGAATGTTCCAATTTGGATGATTACAAAAAATTATTAGAACGCATAAGCCTTCTAGAAAAAACGTTTGCATGATATGCACAGTATATAACATAATTTGACTATACAGGTATAGGTCTGCTTGGGCTTATACCATAACATAAATATGAACTATCCACAATTGTCCACTAAAGTGTTTCTTAATCTTGAGACAGATTAGCCTATTGTGTGATGATGGACCAAATGGACGGATGGATGGATACAATTGCACCTGTGCGCCTATAATATATCGAGATGTTTAAACGCTGTCGCTTGCGTTCCAAATTAAAACAATGACAGGAAAATGTATATGGAACAATAAACATTGTACTTACCGTTATAACTACGGTGTCTTCACCCTTGAATTTCGGAATATATTTGTCTCCTCTGTTGAGTTCCGATTGATTCAACGGCCTGAATCGGCACATGACTTTGACACCGCACTCCGCAGCATCCACCATCTCGACACAGTGCTGTTTAATAATAAAACCACAAAGAAATAACCCCGATCAACTTTCTCTTGGCTTCTTCTGAATACTTCCAAGTTTTCCACGGAACATCAATTACTGCACTTCTTCATTCATTGCTCGACGAAGATCAATTCCGAGCGTCCATACGGGACACACTATCTCGGGCTATTAAGAAATAAGAGGAAACAAAAGAATGCACTATAATAATAATAATAATAATAATGGTATAGGAAATAATTCAAAATCTCTTTTCGAAAAAGAAAGTTATTTTGTATCTCTGTTATTTGCAATCAGCATCAGTTATTTTCTCCTCCTCCTCTGAGAGCCCCTTTGCGTTCTTCTCCATCGGCGCACAGACGCGTCTCGACCCTAGTCTCCGTCCGAGGCGCACTGATGCTGCCGCTGTCTGTCAGCTCCATCCGAGATGCTGATGCTGCGAGATCACGTGGATCCATGACCAAGCAGGGAGCAGTAGTCAAACCGTCATGATGGGAAGCAGCTTTCATACATCCTCCTGACAGATAAACGTGGGTGTGTGGGACTTGAGGCTTTAAAGAAAAACTCCAACATTTGGGGAAATTAGCTTATTTGGCATCTACCCTGGAGTTAGACAAGAAGATGCATACCTTTTTCTTCTCTGTGCATGCAGTATGAGTAGGAAGACGTTGGGAACTAGGCTAATGGAGGAACCTACTTCCAGTGACTGACGCTACGCTAGGCTAACGGTGCGCGTCTTCCAACTCCCATACTGCATGCACAGAGAAGAAAAAGGTATGTATCTTAACACTCCAACATTTTGGGAACCCAGGAGTTAGACAAGAAGATACCTTTTTCTTCTCTGTGCATGCAGTAGGAGTAGGAAGACGCTGGGAACTAGGCTAATGGAGGAACCTACTTCCAGTGACTGACGCTAAGCTAGGTCTTCCTACTCCTACTGCATGCATGCGGAATGGCTGACTCTGATCCTGGTTTCTGAAAATAAGAGGGTCCTGGTTATATATACCCTTCAACCTAAAAATGGATGATTATCCTATATTCCAAGGGATGGTTATCTGGCTCATATATCTGATAAATGCTATTGTCGTAGACATATTTAAGTATTGCAAATCTTCCTATCGATTGCCAACTTACAACAACATTATGTGTTTCCTTACAAAAAGGTCTACCCTGCTATAGCTTTTAAGCTACAAGCTCAAGACTTTGTGAGCAGATTCAAGGTATATAGCCTATTGCTTCCAACTCATGCTGCTTGTGTTTTGTTGTTCACTCTGTCTTTCATCCCTTTGTCACCATTGACTCACAGCCTAATTAGCCATTAATATTATAGGGTTTGTCTCCTCTTTCCCTCCTAGGATATCCATCCACAGCATTGACATCATTGTCGACAATCTGAGCCTTGTTTTTCGGCAGCGATCTCATGTTTCTTCATTTCCGGGGGGGGGGGCTATAGGCTATACATCCTGGCACATTGGTTCTAGTGTTTCTGATGGCCTCGGCCATCATACTGGTCAGGTCTTGCCCATGTTCTTTCAGACCCTCTGGGATGTGAGCAAGGCCATGGTCATGTACAGTCCCCCTTGAACATACGGTCCCTGCGCTGTATCATGGTATTAACAGCTGTGTGTGTGGCAACAAAGAAACTTCCATCCTAGTTCAGCTGCTTCCATGATGTGGAGGAGAGGGTGTTAAATCAAGGTGGCCCGTGTCCCTTGTTGCCACCGCCTGTGAGATGGAGCAGAGAAGTCCATACTGACTGAGGTAGTCAAAGGCTTCTTTCCTCACAAGTGTATGGCTGTCAACAACGGTGGCTTCAGCACTTCTCACCTGAAGAGTTCCCCGCTCATTGTTGTTGTTTGCCATAACCGGAAGATCAGTTGCAAAGGAACTTATCTCTACAGCAAGGTCTGGTTAAATGGACTGCATTTCATTTACAGTATATATAGTGCTTTTATACAAAGCGCTTTACAACATATGCCTCACATTCACAGCAGAGGCAACCATGCAAGGAGCCAAACTGCTCATCTGGAGCAGTTAGGGGTTAAGTGTCCCGCTCAAGACACCGCCGAGAGGAGGCAGAATATCGATCCGGGAACTGTCCGATTACCAGACGGCCACTCTACTTCCTGAGTCACTGTCGCCCCCATGGTTCCTCAAGTAAGTGGTCCTTAGCCTTCTCTAGGGACCATTTCATTGAAACTGCTGGCGTTGGAGCTTTCCTGTTCCACCTTGGCCCTAACAAGGAATATCACCATATTACACACCTCCCTTCACATCTATCACCATATTACACACCTCCCTTCACATATATCACCATATTACACACCTCCCTTCACATATATCGCATTACACACCTCCCTTCACATCTATCACGATATTACACACCTCCCTTCACATCTATCGCAATATTACACACCTCCAGTCACATCTATCGCAATATTACACACCTCCCTTCAGATCTATCGCAATATTACACACCTCCCTTCACATCAATCTATCTTGTGATCACCATGACACCACATAAACATCACAATGACGATTAAACGGCTGTAATACTGTATAGAGATATATTTTTATTTCCCCGCATTTTTTTCTGAAACACTCCCAAGAACAAGTAACAGGGGAAAATGTATGTCTGAAGAAATAGTGCCTGAACACTAGGAATCTAAACTTGTTCATCTAAACATGTTTTTTTAATGTCTGTACAGGAATCACTACATCGACTACACACTAAACGAAGGGAGACCAAGCACTGACCATCAGACATTGTTTCAACATGTTACTTGCCCCTTGACCCCAGGAGAAAGAAAAAAAAATAAGAATTTGGTGCCCTGGATTACCCCAAATCGGTAGTCATTCAGTTTGCCAATTTTCTGAAAGATTACACACAATTCAGAGAATATTCTATTCTTGTGTTCATTGGCTTAAAGTCCCTACCCGTTTAAAAAGGCAAATATATTATAAAAAAAGAAAGACAAAAAAAAGTGTTCCTGTTTTACATTTGCTGTTGGATTCTTTTTTCTTTTCAGGATGCATTTATTTATTTCAAAGTGAATTTAAATAAATAGATTATTTTGAAGACAATGGCTAGGTAACTTGACCATTTAGGAAAGATTCTGTCAAATAAAAAGCAAAACAAATGATTAAAAATTAAAAAGACAAAAAATCTGCTACAACAAACAAAGCAACAGAAGATACTTGTCTGAATGGGGAAGAGATGCCACTAATCTAAAAAACAAAACAACAACAACTGTCAATACCTATTTAATTTGTGAAACCAAATCAAAATCAGGCTCATTTTCCATCTTTAGAAAAAGAAGCACAAAACCTAATATGTGAGCAAGACAAGAAATCTCATTTTATGCTGACATATTTTGCTGATTTGTTTCGTGGAATACAAAATGTAAACATTGCAAAATAAATAGTGATGAGTTATGTAGGACCCATTATCATGCTCATGATCCAACACAAACCTTTGCATTTCTGTGTGTGTGTGTGTGTGTACAATTAACCTTTGCATTTTTTTCAAGTGCAAAAGCATGATGACAGATTTGCTTGGATTCAAGTAACAGAAAAAAATAAAGAAAAATACTAATGATACAAATATACTATCTTACAAGGTAGTGATATTCCCAATTTACAAAATGTACATTAATAATATCGACAAATTTGTTATAATATTTTGATATGCTCAATTCTGTATTAGGTCCTTGTTACGTCCCCTAGTGGCAGGGGTCAGGGCTTGCATTCTTCCTCTAGGAGGTGTCCGTTGGTCACATTCACCGGTCTGAGCAGAGGCGAGAGAGGGAGGGTGACGAAGGGAGAGGAGGAGGAGGAGGAGGGAGGTAGAGAAGAAGGGGCTGCTATGTCACTTCCATTGCCACTGTGGTCTCTGATAATCCATTCAATAGTCTCTCTGGCTCATGATTCTCCCTGGAATGAACAGAAAAGGGAATTAATACAACTTAAAACGTCCCATTTCGTGCACAGATAACATAATAATAATAATAATAATAATAATAATAATAATAATAATAATAATAATAATAATAATAATAATAAAAGAAAACTGGGGACTTGGATGTGTTCATGAGCTGCAGCCCACTGGTGGCTCCCACTCCTCCTCCCAGTAGGGATGGGTATCTCCCAGTAGGGATGGTATCTCCCAGTAGGGATGGGTATCTCCCAGTAGGGAGGGGTATCTCCCAGTAGGGAGGGTATCTCCAGTCATTTAGTAGGCAAAGATGGAAAAATAACATAATAATTTATATTCTCCTTTGGTTCATTACAATGTACTCGAGCCTAGTAACAGACACAATATTTATGACACTGGGAAAACATTCCCTGAGATCCATAGATGCCCCTAGATACCAAGAACACGCGAATGGCCTTGGGGAAGTGGAGCAAATCTTCCATTTACTTAGGTATGTACTTTTAGGTGAATTTTCTAAAACAAAGCAAGAGCTAAAAGAAAAAAGCGGCAGGAAATCGGTAACATACACACCAATATAGTGGTGATAAGCCAATGTCAGCCAACCAATATATGGGTCGGAGACCGTTAATAGATTTAATATAGGTTATGGCTTCACACACACAAGTATTATACTTAGCATAGAGTCAGTACGGTTTCACACAATCTTGTTCTGACCTGGCTAAGCTACTGACGCTGGTGGGCGCGACCTTGGGCACGCGGTCCAGGGTGGAGGCCACTGTGGCCAGCTTTAAGGCAGACGGCGTGGGGGCGGAGGGCCGAGCGTTGTGGTGGTGGGGGGCGGGGGAGACGGCGCTGACGTGGCTCCTGTGGTTCGGTAGTGACAGAGGCGGGGCGGTGGAGGAGGAGGAGGTGGAGTGGGCGGGGAGCAGTGGGCCGCCGGAGGAGGAAGTCCGCACCGAGGCTCCCGTGCCGCTGTGAGCTGTGCTGGTGTAGTGAGGCGGTCTGGAGGTCCCTGTGGGGCGGCAGGTAGGACGACAGGTTATAGAGCTGGCCAATAAGAGAGATATCTAACCTAGATACTTTATCGTATCCCCGTTTTTTTTTTGGATAAATCATGAATTGGGATACACAATGTTATTTGTCTACATTAATGCTGTAAGTGGTATTTTTCTTTTGTTAAAGTGGTCTACGTGTTAAAATAATAGCTCTACATTCCAACAACAGCCATCACTGATATAGAGTGTTTGGTCAGTAACATGGGTCTCCCAGTCCCTCTGCTCAAAGACAAAATACGTTTAAATAAAATGTATTGGTATCCCTTCCCACTTTATCCAAGCAGGAGCGAGAACTCCCCACTACAAAATTTTTAAATGTAACTAGTTTTAAGCAAATGTGTGCTTGAAACAAGTAACATAATCTGCCTTTGGCTAAGCAAAGATATCTAGGGTTCTCTCTCCTGATTGGATTAAGTGGGAAGGGATACCAGATAATGTATTTTCTGTTTACTGCAGAGCGGAGGGACAGGGAGACCCATGCTGACCAAACACTTTCCTGCCACATGAGTACACAATTAGAAGATGAGGCACTACTTACAAAATAACTAAACATTTTTAACAATGGGCTGACACAGGATTAGAACTGAAAACTTTACAAACGAACTGGATCTAGAAAAGCTTTTTAAGGGCATGTGTGAAAACTGACATAATTTTGTAGCCAAGTCCTCATACTATATCCTATTCTATCAGAAGTGTCACCTGATGAAACACTATAGCGTGGTTGAGTTAAGACAGGAGTTCTATCACTGCTATGTGGCGCAAGACGCAGGTCCAAGTTGTGCCAAGTTCAGAGCACAAAGCGCAGCAGTGAATGTGCGGAGCAGAAAGAGAGCGCACGTGTGTCCGTTAATGCTCATGTTGACGCTTCCCGTAACTCCACCTACAATGTTTCCATGTGAACTAACAAATTATTACATTTTTTGTATCCTCTTTTTCTCCGCCTGATTTTTCTGTGATTTTCCTCCCATCCCAATTTAGTCGTTATGCCAATTCCCCCCTCCCCTACCTGGTCATTGTGCGCATGTGCCCCCTACTGGTCGGTCAAGGGAGCCCTGAGGTCTACCACATGCTTCCTCCGACACATGTGGAGACAGCCAGCGGCTCTCTTTTCACCTGACAGAGCGGACTCTCATTGGTGAAGTGTAACGCGTGGGAGGTCACGCTGCCTTCACCACTTCCTGTCTTTTGCTGTGCAGGCGCCCAGACCTGACCTGTAGGAGTCACTGTCCACAATGCCAGATTACCACCCCATCGACTTCCCTCCCGCTAACTCAGCCAAACGAGTTAGTATGACGGCTGGCCCAAGCCGGAGGCAATGCTGACACCTGGATTCGAGACCGGAGTCTCTCGCATTGGTGACGAGCACAATCTCCACTGCGCCACCCAGCCGCACCTACAAATTAGTAACTTTTTTAACGACATAAAGCCTACATGAGCCCGTGGTGGTGGGAGAGGGGAGAGAGGCAGACCTGACGGATGGAGGACGCCGTTGACGCTGGTTTTGTGGGGTTTGTTCTCGTTGTTGACGTGGCCTGGGGCGCTGACCACGGCGGAGGCAGCGAAGTGGGCACTGGCCGAGTCCAGAGTCCTCGACTTGCACTCGTTGGCGCTCGCAGTCTGAAGCACAACAAGACATCACAGATTCAAGAGGGGGGAAAATGCTAACAAAGAGTCCAGAGAGAGACAAGTAACCAAAGTATCAACAGTTTGAAGTCACATCTCAAATTAAAAAGGAGCTGTAAGTGGTATTATTTTGTTAAAATAAGTGTAATATATATATATATATATATATATATATATATATATATATATATATATATAAACATTTCAACAGCCACTACTGTGTTTGGTCAAACATGGGTCTCCACAACACAACATTTAATTTCTGGTATCCCGTTCCCACTTTATCCAATCAGGAGAGAGAACCCTAGATACGATTATATATATATATTATATATATATATATACATTTATTTCAAGAAATCTTGCCAAGCCAGATTTCGTTACTGGTCTGGCAGATTATTTCACATATTTGCTTAAAGGAAAACTCCAACATTTTGGGAAATTAGCTTATTTAACATCTTCCCTGGAGTTAGACAAGAAGATACATACCTTTTTTGTCTCTGTGCGTGCATTTAGCTTAGGGAACAGTCGCTCCGTTAGCGTAGCTTAGCTTCATCACTGGAAGTGGGGGGGTTTTAGAGCCCGACGTTCCCTACAGTCACCAAATACACTCCAAATACAACTCCAAAACATTCCTGTAAACATGTTGTGACCTGTGTATTTACCACGTGGAGAAATAAAAAATAATTTAATTCGACAATTACGTTTTCTAAGCAGATATACTCGGAACTATTTTTTGCCGAACGACTCCTCTCTGCGCGCAGTCAGTGATTTCTACGTGGAAGCCGTGTTTGTTTACATTCTCATTCATTCAAAGGATCCGAACCGATTGAAGTTTATGGATACCATGACTTAAACCTAAACTAACTTTAGGTTAGTTGTAACGTTAGTTTAGGTTCGTGTTAAGGTTAGATAATGTACAAAATAAACGTATTCCGCTGCTATAGACGTCGCTCTTTTATTTTGAAAACCCCCAGAAAGGAAGTCATTATATCAGCTTTAGTATTAGCTCCGGTTAGCTCCGAGCGTACAGTAGTTAGTAGTATATTATCAATACCAGCCATTGGATTACTGTTTTCTAAATTGGGGAGGCTTTTAATCGTCAAGGTAAGAGGATTTTAAGTCATGGTATCCATAAACTTCAGTCGGTTCGGATCCTTTGAATGAATGAGAATGTAAACAAACACGGCTTCCACGTAGAAATCACTGACTGCGCGCAGAGAGGAGTCGTTCGGCAAAAAATAGTTCTGAGTATATCTGCTTAGAAAACGTAATTGTCGAATTCAATTATTTTTTATCTCTCCACGTGGTAAATACACAGGTCACAACATGTTTACAGGAACGTTTTGGAGTTGTATTTGGAGTGTATTTGGTGACTGTAGGGAACGTCAGGCTCTAAAACCCCCCCACTTCCAGTGATGAAGCTAAGCTACACTAACGGAGCGACTGTTCCCTAAGCTAAATGCACGCACAGAGACAAAAAAGGTATGTATCTTCTTGTCTAACTCCAGGGAAGATGTTAAATAAGCTAATTTCCCAAAATGTTGGAGTTTTCCTTTAAAACTAGTATGTATTTCACATTTTTGTCAGACCATTGTGTGGAGTTCTCGCTCCTGATTTCATAGTGGGAAGTGATACCAGAACATGTATTTTGTATGTTTACTGCAGAGTGGAGGGACTGGGAGACCCATGTTACTGACCATACACTCTATATCAGTGATGGCTGTTGGAATGTAGAATGCAAACACTTAGAGCACCATTAACGGAAAGCTATCAATCAAACAACCATCCAAGGCAATATTAGCTTGGCATCAGACACTGCTTACAGGTTTTAGATAATGAGAAAGTGTGTGTGTGTGTGTGTGTGTGTGTGTGTGTATGTGTGTATGTGTGTGTGTGTGTGTGTGTGTGTGGCTACCTGTATGTTTTGGCGTTCTGGCAGTGAGGAATGCTTGGAGGGAGGAGCAGCTATCTGTTGCTGTAGTTGTGCCAACTGTTGTTTCTGCATCTGGGCCAGCTGCTGCTGGTGCGTGTGGTACTGCTCCTCTGTGATGCCGCCCCCTGCTGGCACAGTTAACACACACCATTCAAGTCCAAGTTGGTTTTTATTTGTCACGTATATAAAGTGCATGAACTTTACAGTGAAATGCTCGGTTCTGTATGAGCCCCTGAGAATGTGCTTCATACAGTAACAAAGTACGTAAAAGAGGAATAACACTATACAATATACAAACTAAAAGTACAACCTAAGTACAATTAAAGCCCAACTTGCAGGTTAAACTTGCAGGTTAAAATTATGGGTAGTTTACATCATTGGTATCTAATTTAATTATCTATTTTTTTCCATTTGACGCCGGAAATTTCACTCAGAAATGGTTAAAAAGGTCCACACACGAATAACATGCACGAGCAAATCTAAAAGCTTATCAGACGCTAGCACGGCCGTGACGTCACTTCAGGAAACGTATGCCTTATGCCCGTCCGGGTCATAGTACTACTGGATATATGGCGCTGGCTAACGTTAGCATTATGTCTACTGTCGTGAACCATTTTAGATCGGGGCATGTAGAGGAGTTTGGGGAACGAGTAAAATCATGTGCAGGTCCTCTTCTCAGACCTGTGTGGCAAAGCACTGCACACGCATCATGCAAGCTACACGTCGCTGCATGTTGATCAATGGTGGCCCACTCGGTGCATCACAGTGGGCTACTATTGTGCTAACAACGTGCCGCGGCGTCCGGCTTGTCGGCCGGCATGAGTGCCCGATTTGGGGTGGTTCTCTCCTCTTTGTGTGCCCCCGTTCTCGCGGGTGTCCTGCCGGGGAGCTTGTGGACGCGACAACAGCGGCGGCCGTAGGGTGTTTGAGCCTGTAGCGTTAGTTAGCTCATAGCTATCATGTACCACTAGCGTTACGGGCTCGAGCACCCTACGGCTGCCGCCGTTGTCGCGCCCATGGGCTCCCCGGCAGGGTACCCGTGGGGACGGGGGTGTACAGAGAGGAGAGAACCATTTTGGGTCGGGCGTTCATGCCGGCCAGCGAGCCGGACGTCGGGATATGTTGTTAGCACAATAGCTACCAAGCTAAGCTATGTTAGCTTCTAACGGTGTATACACAATATGTACAACGACACAATGATTTACATTATTACAAATATGGTAACGTGGTTGTGGCTTTTACAAATAGTGGTTAGCTTTAGAGATGGATGGCTATGATCACGGAGCAATAGTGTTGTTAGGTGAAACAGATACATTTTCATACGGCTAGTAGTAGGGCTGGGCGATATATCGAGTATACTCTATGTATCGCGGCTTGTTCTACGTGAGATGTAGTAAATTACTATATCGTGAACATCGAGTATATGTTGTCGCGGCTGATATGAGACTTGCTTTAGTGCAGAGCGTTCCTCTCATTTCATTATAGACAGACCAGCGCGGACCTTAAATTACATGCAATTGTAATTTCATTACACAGACCAGCGCGGACCTTCAATGACATGCAATGGGCTAACGTTAACTGCTAAGTTAAACCATAATAGGCTAAGCTAACTAGCGTTAGCTCTTAGCTGCTAGCGTTAGCTCAAAGCGGACTCCACGACACTAGTTCCATTCGTGGGAAAAGGGGGTGCGTTATATTGACGACGCTTGACAACAGAGGTTTAAAGATAACTTCATATTTATTAGTTTCTTGCATCCAGTTTCAATCGCTGTGTGTTCAACTTCCTGTGTTTACATCATCGCCTACGGCAGCGTATACGCTCAAAACGCAAACGCGTTCTCTCTCTCTCAGACAGAGAGAGACACACGGAGCACTGTGTAAACAGCTGCGTGTGTGAAATAACCAAGTCTCTCTCTCTCTCTCTCTCTCTGTCTTAAATCAAGCATTTTTAAGTGCTTTAGAGGAAATGTCAAAATATCGCGATATATATCGTGTATCGTGATATGGCCAAAACATATCGCGATATCATTTAGAGGCCATATCGCCCAGCCCTAGCTAGTAGTAGCAAGGCTCTCTGCCTGCAGTGCCTGCCACTAGAGGTGTGACTCTCAGAGCCCCCTGGTGCCCTGCACCTGTTGTGACGACATCATTTCGATTACACGCGCACGTTATGAACCATTGATTAAAATATCCACGTGTGTGGTGATTAGGGCTGTCTTAAATACTTCGAAGCTTCGTTCGATGGCACAAGCTTCGAACATTAAAAAAAAATCGAAGTTAAAAAAAAATCAAAAAATCTAAAATCTAAATTTTATTTTTTTCAATTTTTTTTTTACTTCGATTTGTGTGTGTGTGTGTGCGTGTGTGTGTGTGCGTGTGTGAGAACTACCCATCCCAGTTAGGACAGCTGAATCCCATCCAATCTTTCGCCGTCGACTAAAGACTCACTTCTTCAACCATTATCTGAAATGATAAAAAAAAAAAAAAAAAAAAAAAAAAAAATCTAACCGTGACTAACCTTACTGTCATGCACTTTTCCTAATAAACTAACCTACACTGTAACACGCAACACTTTGATAAACATTGTTACTCAGCTGATAGAGTTGTACCCTTCTTGCTGTCTTGTCGTACAGAACTTGTAAGTCGCTTTGGATAAAAGCGTCAGCTAAATGACTAAATGTAAATGTGTGTGTGTGTGTGTGTGTGTGTGTGCGCGCGCCATTGGGTGGGGCCGGGGGACAAATACACTGGAGGAAAGTAACCCAGCTCAGCACTGCCCAAATTATATCATCACTATTGCCTGTTTGAAGGATATCATCCTCAAATACATATACACCTACATGCCTTGTAGAATTCCACACATAAGAAAGAAAGATACTGGGATGAATAAACAAAATAGGAAATAAAATTTAGATAAGGTGCTACTGAGATGTTTTGGTGAGTTCTTTGTTTTTTTGTGGAAGTTGCCCTTCTTAAAAATGCATGAACATTCACTGATAATTGGTCTGTAGTGGAGTCTACAAGGTCTACATTGCCGGACCATGTAGAATCCGGACCTTGTAGACTGACATAATTCTGTGCATAGTTTAGTCTACACAGGCCATATTTCAAATAATCAAAATCTTACTTCATTCATCTTAAACATTCTTGATTTGGGGGATTGGTAGTTCCCATGAAATCTGAAGTTGTTCAAACGACAACAGCGATCCACCTTGAATTAAATCACACAGCCGAGTGAAACCTTGTTGGCTCAGTCACGAAAGGGGCTACTTAATTAATTAATCCAACCCACTTTATTTATAGAGCACATTTAAAAACAACAAAGTTTATGAAAGTGCTGTACAAGTCCCACAACATAAGATAAAAAAAAAAAAAAAAAAAAAATTCGAAGCTTCGAATTAAAATCGAAGCTCGGCCCCGAAGCTTCGATTGCCAAAAAAAGGTTCGAAGCCCTAGTGGTGATTGTGTTGGGCAGACAAAATGTTTGATAAAAACACTAAAACTGGGTCAATTTCAATACATTTTTTTCCTTCTTCATGAAAGTCACCGTTGGCCTAGTCCACATTGTTTATTGAACAAAAATACAACATGCAAGTTGGCCTTTAAGTAAAAAAAAAATGCAGACAATGAAGTAAAAAAATTTTTTTTGTTTTTGTTTAGAGGCAAGGTGCAAATGCAAATGAGGTATGAATGTAGAGCAAATCTCTAATAAATAATAGATAAGGGCGGCTACGTGGTGCAGTGGGCAAGGCGCTCACCACGAATACTGGAGACTGGGCTCGAACAGGTTCGCCTCCCTGTTCGAGCCCAGCGCTCCACATTGCTTTCAGTTTAGCTGGTCGTCCACACTAATACACATTGGCAGTATTAGGGGGAGGGAAACTGATGGGTGGGGATCGGGCGTTGTGGACAGCGACTCCTACAGGTCGGTTGGTGCGCCTGCGCAGTAGAATCAGGAAGCGACGGGGGCGGGGCCCCTCCAAAGCCCAGACCCCTGACGCTGAAAGATCGAGCCGTGCAGGTAGAAAGATGCGACTGCTGTTACCTCGAGTATCGGAGGGGACTGGTGCTATGTATGACTTAGTATTGGATGATACGAAAATTCGGATGGGAGAAAAATTGAAAATTGGAGAAAAAGTGGATAAAAAAATTATAATAATAATAATAGATAAATATGATGTAGTGTTAACACTTTGAGTGCCGGGACACGTCTTTTCACGTCTTTGCTGGCCATGCTAAAGTTGCCGGGGGACGCTGTACAGCGTCCTTATATCAATATTTCAAAAATCTGCGATCGGATTCATAATGTCCCTCCGCTGGCCTGAGATCCACCAGCAGGACCCACTGAGCTCTCTGGCGGTTCAGGAGCGCCATCTGGTGGCCGATCGGCGCAATCGCCAAAACAGGATGTTGAATAGAGGTTGTCATGACGACCGTAGTACTTCCGGGCGCTCGCTATGGTTCATGGGACTCTGGCTCGTCACGCTACACGGTGATCGATTGCCAATAACTCGATAAACAACATGATTTGGACGTATATACCATTATACAAGCTGGAGATGGACCGGGTAAAAATATATCCCATAATGATAAAATTTCTACTCGACGATGATCGCCCAACGGCGCGCGGAGACTGGGGTGAGTTTCAGCGTGTAACGTTACCGTCTTCGATAATAACTGATATTATCAACATTTGACCCACATTAGATGATTGGTATAACGCTGCCCACGGAATTATAAACGCCCCCTCGCCCATCCGGTCAACATCAGATGACGTGTAGTAACTTCTAGAAGTACGTCTAGTTGGAATTTTTTATATCGCGCTGATTGCCATCAAACTGTATTTCATCATCAATATAATGCATTTGGGGCTATATATCACGTTCTGGAGAAAGCTGCAGAAAGAGATGAAAACATACTTATACATTAGACCATACTTTACTATGAATATGTGAATGAAAAAGTTTAACGTTGCTACACAATGAACAATACATATAGGACTTTGAATGGGCCCTAATAATGGCAATGTAGCAATAGAATTTAAAAAGTTATAGCCCTGCAAAGAAGGGGACTTTCTCCATAGACAAATAGCGCTGGCAATCTATGGTATATCATTAATTTAACCTTAGGCAACCAAAGTGTTAAAGTGTCTACCACTCTAACATTTAGGTAAACGATAATGAGACGGTAATTATTTCCTATACAAGGCAATGTTGATTACTGACTGACTGACTGCGTCCGTATTGTTGACAAGTTTATGATTCAGTCTCACACTGGCATGTATCCGGGTCTGGCTTAACTAAGCTTGAGTCCTGTTTTTCATTTAGTTTATTTATTTATTTATTCATCTTTTATAAACTCCAGCACACGAATACCACATTAAACCCCATGGAGGCCCTCTGTTAACATGTTTGTAATGTTTGTCTGTCAACATGTTTGTAAATGTTTGTCTGTCAACATGTTTGTAAATGTTTGTCTGTCAGCATGTTTGTACATGTTTGTCTGTCAACATGTTTGTAAATGTTTGTCTGTCAGCATGTTTGTAAATGTTTGTCTGTCAACATGTTTGTAAATGTTTGTCTGTCAGCATTGTTTGTAAATGTTTGTCTGTCAACATGTTTGTAAATGTTTGTCTGTCAACATGTTTGTAAATGTTTGTCAACATGTTTGTAAATGTTTGTCTGTCAACATGTTTGTAAATGTTTGTCTGTCAGCATTGTTTGTAAATGTTTGTCTGTCAACATGTTTGTAAATGTTTGTCTGTCAACATGTTTGTAAATGTTTGTCTGTCAACATGTTTGTAAATGTTTGTCTGTCAACATGTTTGTAAATGTTTGTCTGTCAGCATGTTTGTAAATGTTTGTTTGTCAACATGTTTGTAAATGTTTGTCTGTCAACATGTTTGTAAATGTTTGTCTGTCAGCATGTTTGTAAATGTTTGTCTGTCAACATGTTTGTAAATGTTTGTCTGTCAACATGTTTGCAAATGTTTGTCTGTCAACATGTTTGTAAATGTTTGTCTATGTTTGTCTGTCAACATGTTTGTAAATGTTTGTCTGTCAACAAACGTGATAGATTGTACTTCATTGAGTTGAACTGAAGGGGCACTAAACGAAGAGGTTTATGTCCTGGAGGAATGCATACCTATCATAGACACGGGCATGACAGTGAGAGATTTATCACGTCAGTACTGCCCGTCAGTAATGCCCAGCTCTAATATCTTGGTACGACTGCTTGATGCATGAGTTCCCCGTCCGGGGGAGATTCATCTCGACGACATGATAGGACGCCACAAGGGTCCATGTAGGAAAGTGCAACAAATGTGCTCAACAATTCTTTTTGACAATCAGGTCAACCGAATGCTTTCACAAACCCGACCTTCTAAGATTTTCAAATGTAGCTTTACTTTAAACCACATAGTATTAGATGGATATGAAATCCATCAAAGAAGGAAAGCACAATTACTACACAAGCCTTTGTGGATGCCAAATTATGGGAAATGCAAGTATGTGTCATGTTGTGTGCATGCATGTGTTCTTGCAACTGAACCCTTCCGAGACATTTTTTTTTTTTTACAATCATGGCTGAGAAGAAGTAAAGAAAACCATGAAACTGATATTTCCTCAGACAATAATTGTACCACCAAAATCAAAAAACGGTGACATCCCTAGTCCATGTATGAGACTGTTGATATAGTTTAGTTCATAGTTTCAGTTTATTTATTGCCCATCTAGTTTATATTTATAGTTATAGCTTATAGTTATAGTTTGTATAGATAGAAATATACGTTGTGCACCATGTTGACAAATCTACTACGGTTGAGGAGCAGGGAAAAACAAGCATCTCACGTTTTTCTGAATGTATGTAAATAGACAAATATTATTTTAATCTGACATGTTTCGGGGTCCTACTGTACCATCCAGCCTGAAATAAAGTCTAGAGGAAACACTGTACCATCCAGCCTGAAATAAAGTCTAGGGGAAACACTGTACCATCCAGCCTGAAATAAAGTCTAGAGGAAACACTGTACCATCCCTCCTGAAATAAAGTCTAGAGGAAACACTGTACCATCCCGCCTGAAATAAAGTCTAGAGGAAACACTGTACCATCCAGCCTGAAATAAAGTCTAGAGGAAACACTGTACCATCCAGCCTGAAATAAAGTCTAGGGGAAACACTGTACCATCCAGCCTGAAATAAAGTCTAGAGGAAACACTGTACCATCCCTCCTGAAATAAAGTCTAGAGGAAACACTGTACCATCCCGCCTGAAATAAAGTCTAGGGGAAACACTGTACCATCCCGCCTGAAATAAAGTCTAGGGGAAACACTGTACCATCCAGCCTGAAATAAAGTCTAGGGGAAACACTGTACCATCCAGCCTGAAATAAAGTCTAGGGGAAACACTGTACCATCCCGCCTGAAATAAAGTCTAGGGGAAACACTGTACCATCCCGCCTGAAATAAAGTCTAGAGGAAACACTGTACCATCCAGGGTTTCCGTTAGAAAAAATTGTTGCCGGCCTCAGTGTCCGGTAGATTTCAATCTACCGGTCAAATGAGAGAAATTCCGGTCAGAGTTTATTGAGCTTAAAAACAATTGATAGGCAAAAGAATGACAACAAAACAAAATAATTACATCATCAAGGCATGTAGATTTATAATATTTTTACATAAAACTAGGCTACTTTTGCGTATAAAGCCATTATATTCCAAATAAAATAAGTCCCGAGACTCCATGCTGCTGCCGACTTTAAATCAAATAGGTGTCTGTGGGCAGTCGCCCGACAATAATAAACAGCAGTCTGTTATAATCACATTTTTATGAGCTAACGAATTCCGTTATATTGGACATTTGTATTAATTATATCAAGCGAAGAACTGAGAAATTTGGCAGAGAGAGACGGCAACATTATCGTGGGTTTGCGTGACGACTCTCTCTCCACCTCCCAACGACTTATTTGCGAGAGTATGTGGATGCAGAGCAGCAGATTCAGCTGTTATTGGCTCTTTTCTGGCTCTATCTGGGGACCGCACAGCAGCGCCCCCCACCCAACATTGAATTGCCAATGGCTAAATTGGAGTACTGCAATGGCCGCTGTAATGGCCGCTGCTGCTCCGGCTCTGCAGCTTCACACACACTTGCAAAACCCAGCACTAAGCTCTCGCTGACAACATCATTATACCTGCTTGGTGAAGCAACGATGAAACAAATGTAATGATTGTTTCGTTCATCGCATAGGCTATTTAATTTTAGCCTATTTTAATACAATTCAAATAATCAAATTGTGCTTAGACTCAGGGAATTATTTTCACCGGACATTAAGACCGGAGAGATTAAATATGTCGGACTTCAACAGATTTTGCCGGTCAAATACCGGTAATTACCGGCTAACGGAAACGCTGGTACCATCCGGCCTGAAATAAAGTCTAGAGGAAACACTGTACCATCCCGCCTGAAATAAAGTCTAGAGGAAACACTGTACCATCCAGCCTGAAATAAAGTCTAGGGGAAACACTGTACCATCCAGCCTGAAATAAAGTCTAGGGGAAACACTGTACCATCCAGCCTGAAATAAAGTCTAGGGGAAACACTGTACCATCCCGCCTGAAATAAAGTCTAGAGGAAACACTGTACCATCCCGCCTGAAATAAAGTCTAGAGGAAACACTGTACCATCAAGCCTGAAATAAAGTCTAGAGGAAACACTGTACCATCCCGCCTGAAATAAAGTCTAGAGGAAATACTGTACCATCCCGCCTGAAATAAAGTCTAGAGGAAACACTGTACCATCCAGCCTGAAATAAAGTCTAGAGGAAACACTGTACCATCCAGCCTGAAATAAAGTCTAGAGGAAACACTGTACCATCCCGCCTGAAATAAAGTCTAGGGGAAACACTGTAGCATCCCGCCTGAAATAAAGTCTAGGGGAAACACTGTACCATCCCGCCTGAAATAAAGTCTAGAGGAAACACTGTACCATCCCGCCTGAAATAAAGTCTAGAGGAAACACTGTACCATCAAGCCTGAAATAAAGTCTAGAGGAAACACTGTACCATCCCGCCTGAAATAAAGTCTAGAGGAAATACTGTACCATCCCGCCTGAAATAAAGTCTAGAGGAAACACTGTACCATCCAGCCTGAAATAAAGTCTAGAGGAAACACTGTACCATCCAGCCTGAAATAAAGTCTAGAGGAAACACTGTACCATCCCGCCTGAAATAAAGTCTAGGGGAAACACTGTAGCATCCCGCCTGAAATAAAGTCTAGGGGAAACACTGTACCATCCAGCCTGAAATAAAGTCTAGAGGAAACACTGTACCATCCCTCCTGAAATAAAGTCTAGAGGAAACACTGTACCATCCAGCCTGAAATAAAGTCTAGGGGAAACACTGTACCATCCCGCCTGAAATAAAGTCTAGGGGAAACACTGTACCATCCCGCCTGAAATAAAGTCTAGAGGAAACACTGTACCATCCAGGGTTTCCGTTAGAAAAAATTGTTGCCGGCCTCAGTGTCCGGTAGATTTCAATCTACCGGTCAAATGAGAGAAATTCCGGTCAGAGTTTATTGAGCTTAAAAACAATTGATAGGCAAAAGAATGACAACAAAACAAAATAATTACATCATCAAGGCATGTAGATTTATAATATTTTTACATAAAACTAGGCTACTTTTGCGTATAAAGCCATTATATTCCAAATAAAATAAGTCCCGAGACTCCATGCTGCTGCCGACTTTAAATCAAATAGGTGTCTGTGGGCAGTCGCCCGACAATAATAAACAGCAGTCTGTTATAATCACATTTTTATGAGCTAACGAATTCCGTTATATTGGACATTTGTATTAATTATATCAAGCGAAGAACTGAGAAATTTGGCAGAGAGAGACGGCAACATTATCGTGGGTTTGCGTGACGACTCTCTCTCCACCTCCCAACGACTTATTTGCGAGAGTATGTGGATGCAGAGCAGCAGATTCAGCTGTTATTGGCTCTTTTCTGGCTCTATCTGGGGACCGCACAGCAGCGCCCCCCACCCAACATTGAATTGCCAATGGCTAAATTGGAGTACTGCAATGGCCGCTGTAATGGCCGCTGCTGCTCCGGCTCTGCAGCTTCACACACACTTGCAAAACCCAGCACTAAGCTCTCGCTGACAACATCATTATACCTGCTTGGTGAAGCAACGATGAAACAAATGTAATGATTGTTTCGTTCATCGCATAGGCTATTTAATTTTAGCCTATTTTAATACAATTCAAATAATCAAATTGTGCTTAGACTCAGGGAATTATTTTCACCGGACATTAAGACCGGAGAGATTAAATATGTCGGACTTCAACAGATTTTGCCGGTCAAATACCGGTAATTACCGGCTAACGGAAACGCTGGTACCATCCGGCCTGAAATAAAGTCTAGAGGAAACACTGTACCATCCCGCCTGAAATAAAGTCTAGAGGAAACACTGTACCATCCAGCCTGAAATAAAGTCTAGGGGAAACACTGTACCATCCAGCCTGAAATAAAGTCTAGGGGAAACACTGTACCATCCAGCCTGAAATAAAGTCTAGGGGAAACACTGTACCATCCCGCCTGAAATAAAGTCTAGAGGAAACACTGTACCATCCCGCCTGAAATAAAGTCTAGAGGAAACACTGTACCATCAAGCCTGAAATAAAGTCTAGAGGAAACACTGTACCATCCCGCCTGAAATAAAGTCTAGAGGAAATACTGTACCATCCCGCCTGAAATAAAGTCTAGAGGAAACACTGTACCATCCAGCCTGAAATAAAGTCTAGAGGAAACACTGTACCATCCAGCCTGAAATAAAGTCTAGAGGAAACACTGTACCATCCCGCCTGAAATAAAGTCTAGGGGAAACACTGTAGCATCCCGCCTGAAATAAAGTCTAGGGGAAACACTGTACCATCCCGCCTGAAATAAAGTCTAGAGGAAACACTGTACCATCCCGCCTGAAATAAAGTCTAGAGGAAACACTGTACCATCAAGCCTGAAATAAAGTCTAGAGGAAACACTGTACCATCCCGCCTGAAATAAAGTCTAGAGGAAATACTGTACCATCCCGCCTGAAATAAAGTCTAGAGGAAACACTGTACCATCCAGCCTGAAATAAAGTCTAGAGGAAACACTGTACCATCCAGCCTGAAATAAAGTCTAGAGGAAACACTGTACCATCCCGCCTGAAATAAAGTCTAGGGGAAACACTGTAGCATCCCGCCTGAAATAAAGTCTAGGGGAAACACTGTACCATCCAGCCTGAAATAAAGTCTAGAGGAAACACTGTACCATCCCTCCTGAAATAAAGTCTAGAGGAAACACTGTACCATCCAGCCTGAAATAAAGTCTAGAGGAAACACTGTACCATCCAGCCTGAAATAAAGTCTAGAGGAAACACTGTACCATCGAGCCTGAAATAAAGTCTAGAGGAAACACTGTACCATCCAGCCTGAAATAAAGTCTAGAGGAAACACTGTACCATCCCGCCTGAAATAAAGTCTAGGGGAAACACTGTAGCATCCCGCCTGAAATAAAGTCTAGAGGAAACACTGTACCATCCCTCCTGAAATAAAGTCTAGAGGAAACACTGTACCATCCCTCCTGAAATAAAGTCTAGAGGAAACACTGTACCATCCAGCCTGAAATAAAGTCTAGAGGAAACACTGCACCCATTTCTGGTGTCTTCTTCTGGTGACATCGCGACACAGTTAGCTTCAAACCACCGTCCGCTCCGGTTTCAAACCAGGACGTGTCTAGTTTTTTACCAACCAGTTCCGCGTTCTGCGATCTGATTGGCTACTGACGTTTCTGGTGCGATCTGATTGGCCACTGACGTTTCTGGTCATGTGACATGTGCGCCCAATCGCGTGACGCCTGTGTCTTTGCCCATTTCCGCCTCGAACAGCGTGCAAACGCCTAGTTTATCACTGGTTAAGCTTAGGCAACTCTTTCGAAGTTGGTTAAGGTTAGAGTTTGGAATCAGGGCTGGTGTTCTATCGCCATGCTCGAAGACAAACTCTAACCTTAACCAACTTCGAAAGAGTGCCTAAGCTTAACCGGTGTAGAAACAGGCATCACACGATTGACCGCACATGTCACACGACCAGAAACGTCAGTGGCCAATCAGATCGCAGAACGCGGAACTGGGTTGGTAAAAAACTAGACGCAACCAGGACGACCCGGCACCACTACCACACGTCCGCTCACCTGCGGCGCTCTTCTTGGTGCTCAGCGACGGACCCCCCGTCAGCCTGCTGTCCGGACACGGCCTCCCTGTCCTGCCGTCCCCGCCGCCCCGCTCCTGAGGGGGCTGCGGCCTGAAGCAGCGCCACCGCAGGGCCTGAATGTTGCTTAGGATCTCCACCAGGGAGGAAGCCGCGGCGCTGGACACGCCGGAGCCGGGAGCTCTGCGGGGCGAGTCTGGGAGGGAGGAGGACAACGTCCTGGGTAGAGGGGAGGTGAAGACATCTGGGTCCAGCTGCTTCAGCACACCGTCGAGAGCGGAGGAGGCCCGGTCCAGTATGACCCTGAACAAAGACAGAGAGAGAGAGAGAGTCACAATACTAGTGATGCACGATATATCGGCCGCCGATATAATATCGGCCGCCGATATAATATCGGCCGCCGATATAATATCGGCCGATATGGCAGTTTTTTTACACATCGGTATCGGTCCGATATCAAGATAGGGCCGATATGGGCCGATATTAAAAAAATAAAATAAAAAAATAAAATAAATGTAATCGTTTTTTTTTTCTTTTTTACATGTTTTGGCCTTAAATAGTTTCAAAATATCTGTCATTTCTGAAAATAAGTTACAAAAGTAAAAAAAAGAAAAAAAAAGAAAAAGAAAAAAAATGCATTTTGGAAAATAGCTCTTTATTTGATTATCATAAAAAAGTGTTCTCTATACAGACATCGGTAAATCGGTACGAGCTAGAGCATATGTGTATAGGTTTTTAGATAACAGGTATTAGGGTATATCCTGTATAAGACAATTAACTAAATGGTGATTTCATTGGATGTGCACTGTCAACTAATGCTTGTATATCTTATCGTGTGTTGTCATGTTTGTTTATGTGTTTGTTTAAAAAATTATAAAAAATTATAAAATACAAAAATTTCTGAAAATAAGTTACAAAAGTAAAAAGAAAAAGAAAAAGAAAAAAAATGCATTTTGGAAAATAGCTCTTTATTTGATTATCAGAAAAAAGTTTTCTCTATACAGAGATATCGACATCGGTAAATATCGCTATCGGCCAGAACAGCAATATTAATATCGGTTATCGGCCACAATTTTCACATTGGTGCATCACTACACAATACAGAAGAACCTCATGTATCCAAACATCCGACTTAGAAAATTCACTGATTAACTGAATGTGAACCAACGTATATCTCACCTGCCACCGCGACCAACCCTGCGGCGTGCCAGTCCCACGCAGCGCGGGGGGAGAGACAGTGCGGTGAGGGAGTGTCGGTGGCGTAAAGCCTCCATCCCTGCCAGTTCTGGATGGTCCCAAAGGACCCCGGCACACTGGTCCACACGGGGCTGTGCGGGACCACATGAACCATTAGCCAAACACACCCCGTTGCTACATCGTAGGGCTGTCTTAAATACTTCGAAGCTTCGTTCGATGGGCATGGGATTCGAATATGAAAATAAAATTCGATTATTAAAAAAAGAAATATACCGGTATGTATACCGTATGAATTTCTTTTTTCTTTTTTTGTGCAAAATCAACTCTGCCTCTCTTTGTTAACTACAACAAGCAATGCTGTTTGTTATTTAAGATGAGGTCGGACTTGGCACCGACAGATTTGTGTTCATTGTGCTGCTTTATGAAGCCTCAAATGACGGCTTACAATATTTCATGAAAGCAAAGTGTTTAGTTTGTCTAAGATTTTAAAAGGTTTAAACTTTACAGCACTGGCAACGTTGAACAAAGTGCTGTACAATTCCCACAACATTAAAAAAAAAAATAAAAAATTTATTGTAATTTGTTCTCGGCCCCGAAGCTTCGAATTCCAAAAAAAAATTGAAGGTCAGCCCTACTGCATTGTCACTTGACTTCAGGAAATCAGGAAATACATTTCCAGGGACGACAATCAAAATGCTCAAGGATATAGCAGACTCAATCTCCAAAGTATTTCATAGTAGCAATTCAACAGAGTGACAAGTTGAATCAGATTTCTGTTTGTGTTAAGGTTTTTTTTTTAAATCGAATAATCGATTAATAATGTATTAATTACAAAAGGTTATGATGCTATATGATTTAGCTACTATAAATATTTTGTATATATTTTATATAGTGCTGTCAGGCGATTAAAAAGATTCATCTAATTCATTACAGGATTTGTAATTAATTAATCTAATTAATCGCATTTTAATCGCATAACCATTTTATGCCTGATATTCTATATTCTATAATCATATTTCAAATTGCATGTGTCCAGATGGCAGAATTCAGTACTGTATCTACAAAATCTTCTGTTTAATCATCTTCCATCTATTAATTTGCTTAGATTTTTCAGGTCTGGTCAATTTGAGCATGGTGTTATTCACAGTCAAAGATAAATGTATGTATTGATATTCTCATTTGGTTCATTACAATTGACTCAAAATAAGATTTTCATTCAATCAATCACAGCGCAGATTGATTGAATGAAAATGTTATTAACAGATTGCAGAATGGGTAAATACAGGACGGCTCAATACACACAATTGTTAAGGGGATGCAGACCAGAGAAAGACTTTCGTCTTGTTTACATCAGGGTCCCCCATTTTCAATTCATAATGAATTGTAAGTAAGGGTGCAACTTGCACCGTGCAATCCATTCTTTGTGAATCTAGCCCACAGTATTTCTGACACTGGGAATACATTCCCTGAGATTCATAGATGTCCCTAGAATCAGATACCAAGAACATGCAAATGGACCATATTAAAAGAAAGTCTGTAAATGTGTATTCTACATTCTCCTGGAATGAATGAGATACAAAAAAAATTAAAAAAAAAAAGTATACAAAAAAATAAATGTAATTAATTTTGAGTTAATTTTCATAACGCGATAATTTGCTGTGTAATTAATTAATCTAATTAACGCGATAAACTGACAGCCCTTTTTATAGCTAGAGACCAAACAGGTGAAGATCATTACATTTAAAAAGATTTAATAAAAACTTCTAATGTGTCATTTCTGGGTGACTTTAGAAAGGAGGACTCATCTCTAAGGCCCATCCAATGTTTTCCATAAAGTTTTTATAGTATATTGTGTGTATTCCATGATGAGGAAAATGGTCTTTAAATGCCCAGATTTCCAGGAAACACAAGAACTCTGAAGTGGACATGATGGGAGTCGGACTACCTTCAATTGTACTGAAAAACAGCTGTTCAAAATCAACCAAAGATATTATATTAATGTCAATATTATGCACTGGAATAAACCTACTCATTCTTTCCTCTCATGAAACTTCATGCAATTTGCTAGCAGTGGTTTTAGTACGTTGCCATTTCCTTTTGATCATACCAAGCCACGTGACATTTCTGGGCAATCGATAATGATATAGTCGGTGTGGCTTGGAAATGTTGTCTCATGCAAGTGTGTTGCAATTAGAGCTGTGAATCTTCACTGGCCTCACGATTCAATTACGATTCAGCTGTCCGCGATTCGATTCTACGATGCAGCTCAATAATATATTACATCCTCAATTTTATAATCTATATTACTGCACATGGCTACTTTTTCATCAATTAATACAAGCAGTCAGATACATTTACTTTTATTTAGAAAGTTCTTAAATCAGAATGTCAAAATAAATGTCTTTACTAGTAAATGGCTGCTTTTTTATATAGGGCTTTTATCCAAAGCGCTTTACAATTTGTTACTCACACATTTTTTACACATTCACACACCGACGGCAGAGGCAACCATGCAAGACGCCAACCAATCTTGCTCAAGGACACATCAACACACTGCCCGGGAGGAGCGGAAATCGAACTGGGAACCTCCGGATTGCCAGACGACTGCTCTACCTCCTGAACCACTGACGCCAGTGTTGCATGATACAGATACTAGAAAGGTATCTCGACCCAGCTGTTAAAAACGGTTCAATACTCTTTTTATTAGTATCAGTATCAATACTTTTAGAATAGCCTGATGCTGTATTTTCTATGAGTTGAGTGGATGCATGACCAGAGCACTAGCTTTAATAATAAAATAATAATAATAATAATATATTTTTGATTTGTAGGGCGCTTTATAGTTGTGGAGCAAATCCCAAAGCGCGATTATTATTATTATATATTTTTTTATAAATGTAATAGATTATGTTCCGTCACTGCATCAATGCTGAATCTTCCACCTCCGCATCGCGATGCATCTTAGAATCGAGACATGTCCACACCCCTAGTTGCAATATGAGGAAGGTTGAGAACCAGTGTTGTAGATGATGGGTCTTAAGAAGAGGTGCTTCTGGGACACCACTGATATTCTAGTGGTCAACTGTAACGGCCGGCTGGACATTTCACAAAGGTTGTACTTCAGCACTTTAACACAGTTTGGTAATAATAACCTAGTCTCACATCGCCAGACCTTCACACACTACGTTTTAGTGCTGTGCAAGCAAAGGGTCTGGCCCAACTCGTTATCATTGCACACTGTGTTGTTTGTATTTCTCCAATCAATCAGAATTGGGAGAGAAAAGAAAATCCACCTTGCAAAAATTGTGTTGCACATCACACGAGTGTAGCTTGCTAGCTGGAAGGCGAGCGGGTTGTTGTCGGATGTGAGCGACAGGGATTTTCGTAAAAACGGTAAAAAGCACCGAGCGGAAGGTTAGAAAAACAGAAATAGTGAACCAATGAGAGTTTATATGGTTGGTCAGTATCCTATGATTCAGACAAAATCATAGTTTTCCCACAGGAAAACAGCCCTCTGTTGAGGAGACTTACAGTGAGGTATTGACAGCCAGCTATCCTTCTGAAGGCAAACACACCGTCTGGATCGTTCTCCTCATCGGGCTCTGATGGCGGAGACTGCAGGGAAAGTTAGAAAGGCAACATTACTCCAGCACACTAAAGCCCCATAGCAGGCTGCACGTGGTTGAGCTCTATGCCCCGTTATCACCTAGTATCACGGGTGTGTAATTGGGACTGAATGCAATTCAAATGGTTGTGTGACTTCAAGCCACTTATGAACTGCAACCAGTGAAAGAATCCCACTCCTATAATACAACCTTTGGGGCCATGTTATGGTCTCGGTATACTTGCTTTTAAATATGCATTTGTGTGTGCAAGAGGGCGGAGCCGTGTGTGCAAGAGGGCGGAGCCGTGTATGGTAAATGGCTGTTTTTTTTTTTACAGTGCTTTTATGCAAAGCGCTTTACAATTTATTACCAGTACTCACATTTGACCCATTCACTCACACATTCACACACCGACGGCGGAGGCAACCATGCAAGACGCCAACCTGCTCATCGGGAGCAATTAGGGGTTAAGTGTCTTGCTCAAGGACACATCGACACGCTGCCCGGGAGGAGCGGGAATCGAACCGAGAACCTCCAGATTGCCAGACGACTGCTCTACCTCCTGAGCCACTGTCGTATGCTGCGTTCCTCTGGAGTGTACTTTGTGCACGTCCTCAGAAGTGAACGCTATGTGTCCGAAAGATGCAATGAAGTGCGTCTGTGGGGTCAGTGTGGCGAAGTGTCCTTGAGCAAGACACTTAACCCCTAACCCCGGTGAGCAGGTTGGCACCTTGCATGGTCGCCTCCGCCGTCTGTGTGTGAATGAATGGGTGAATGTGAGGAACAGAAATTGTAAAGTGCTTTGGATAAAAGAGTTCTATAAATGCACCGTTATTTACCATTTCTATCAAATTCTTTGCGTCGGCCAGGGCGGATTCGGCTCTGATGGACTTTTCAATCCTCGAGGTACAACGCAAAACATACGCAGGCAAGTATGTGAACAACGCCGTTCACAGTGCAGCCGCTTGTCTACATGTATGCATGTTTAAAAAAGGCTAGGCTTGGGAGGTATAATTTTTTTCATACCGCCATACTTTGCTGACATAATACCCCGGTATACGGTATATGACGGTATGACTTTCATTTTCATCAGCGGGGGGGGGGGCGGAGCTAACAATATACTCGTTATCACCATACATAACACTTATATTGAAACACGTTGAGATTAGGGCCGTTCTGTCAACCTGAAAGTGCACTTTCTTCAACCTCGAAGTAAACAAATCACAGAACGGTAGCCAGTTAGTAGGTATCAACGTGAGCTCCCGGGACGGTAGCTAGTTAGTTAGCACCATCCAGGTATCAACGTGAGCTCCTAAGACGGTAGCTAGTTAGTTAGCACCATCCAGGTATCAACGTGAGCTCCCGGGACGGTAGCTAGTTAGTTAGCACCATCCAGGTATCAACGTGAGCTCCCGGGACGGTAGCTAGTTAGTTAGCACCATCCAAGTATCAACGTGAGCTCCCGGGACGGTAGCTAGTTAGTTAGCACCATCCAGGTATCAACGTGAGCTCCCGGGACGGTAGCTAGTTAGCTAGCACCATCCAGGTATCAACGTGAGCTCCCGGGACGGTAGCTAGTTAGTTAGCACCATCCAGGTATCAACGTGAGCTCCCGGGACGGTAGCTAGTTAGTTAGCACCATCCAGGTATCAACGGGAGCTCCCGGGACGGTAGCTAGTTAGTTAGCACCATCCAGGTATCAACGTTAGCTCCTGGGACGGTAGCTAGTTACCCCGCACCATCCAGGTATCAACGTGAGCTCCCGGAACGGTAGCCAGTTACCCCGCACCATCCAGGTACTACTATTACGTTAAGTCCCAGAACGGTAGCCAGTTACCCCGCACCATCCAGGTACTACTATAACGTTAGCTCCCAGTCCCAGAACGATAGCCACGTAACGCTCTGCTGGCGCATGCTGTGCACTACAATCAACTCCGTGTCAGTGTAATAGCAGTCTGTGATGTCACGGTATTGAGAATCATACCGGCGGGATCTCGAAATACCCTGGTATACCATAATACCGTCATACCGCCCAAGCCTAGCTGAGACCACTCATCGATATATCGATAATTACCGATAACTGCGTGATATGGATAAGTGGCGTCACACTTTCTTTTTTTTAATACTTTATACTAAAATACTAGATCTTGTGGCATGTTTTAGTTACTACATCCACATTTCGTGTAAATTCATTTGAATTGCAACTCTGCATTCAATATGCAGTGCACTCCTCCATCACATCCAGCGACCACCATAAAACGAGAAGGATCACTGTGGTAGTTTTGAATGGGGAAATCTGTAACACTAAAGATGGCAGCAACGACAAAGAATTGCTGCAAAATAAACATAAATGTGTTAAAAAGTTAAAGTTAAATGATCTTGTGGAATTTAAAACGGCACAATTAATGTATAAAGCAAAAGGTCATGTACTTCCAGGAAACATTCAAGAACTGTTCTTTGATAGGGAGGGGGGTTATAATCTGAGGGGAGAACTCAATTTAAAAGTTCTTAATGTACGCACTACCATGAGAAGACACGGCATCTCAATATGTGGAGTGAAACTGTGGAACAGTCAGAATGTGGTGCTAAAGCAATGTCCAAACATGAGACAATTCAAACTGATGTATAAGGAAATGATGTTCATCACGAGGATACAGGGATGAGGAAAGGACTTGATATTCACGGGTGTTTACATTTTTATTTGATTTCTTTCATGTTTTACAGATATAGTTTTTTTTTTGTTTTGCATATAATATATGCAAAACAAAAAAACTAAAACTATATATGTAAAACACGAAAGAAATAAAATATATATTTTATATATATATTTTTTTTAAATGTTTTAAATTAGTACACTCATTTGAGTAGTGGAAAAGGGGTAGGATTAAATAAGTGTATACTTCTTCCTACTCCTTTTCGAACATGTAAATTGAGTTATGTTTTGCTTTTGTTTAGTTATTTATTTTGTTTGAGTTATGTTTTGATTAGTTATTTATTTTGTTTGTATTCATTTACATGTTCGAAATAAAGATTTCAAATAAATATTCATCGTCAATAATTCTGACCAGATATATCGATTCTTCCAAATGGCATATCGTCTCGGGCTTAGTTTAAAAGCCAGTACACAGAGACCCTTGGCCCGAAGACGTGAGAGCGGTACTGACCGGCGGCACCTGGAAGTCCTCCTCCTCCTCCCCGGAGCTGTGGAAGTCGTACTGCTTGATGTCAGCCTTGTTGATGGTGTACTGGCTGGGCGGGCGGCCCGGCCGACGCAGGGGGTACAGCAGCTTGTCCCTCTTGGTGTACTTCTTCTTTGGTCTGACAAAGTCAAAGGGTGCCTCGTCCTTCACGGAGATGTGGTGCGTGTGTGGACCCGACTTGTGTGTCTGGGGGGGGGGGGGGGGGGGGGGGGGGGGGGAGGTTTAACAGTCATAAAGTGGATGAGCAGGAAGAACATATTCAAATGTGAAGAGACTACCGTCATTGATAAAGAGAGCCGTACCTTGACTTTGATCTCCGCTTTGTGGCGATTCCCGTTGGTGAGGGTTATCGGAGCGGTGTACACGGGCTTCTCCGCCAGGGGGACCGTCACCTCGCTGAGAATCTCCCCGGTGAAGTCGCTCATCTGATACCTATACGAGAAACACCAGACACGGGCAAGCGGTGAATTACGGGGCAGGCAGTTTCGTTTTCTCTCCCGTGTGTAGACGAGAGACGCAGATTTGAAGTGTGCGCCGGCGTCTGGGAGGGAGAACCCGGCCTGTGACACGGTGTTCTCTGTTTGTTAACACAAAGAGCAATAAATCACCCGGCGTGAGTCACGTCTGGTCAGCGGTGTACTGTAAGAGAAAGCCCTGCTGGGCGACGCCACAGAGACCCACCGCGGGAGACGGGCTACAGAAGCAACAGTACAACTCACCCAGAGGGGGGGGGTCGGTAAACATTAAAGCTGGCTCACTTCCAAGTGCTTCAAGGATACTTCAAAGGTAGGCCTGAGCGATGTCACTAAACCAGAATGTTTATAGTCAATGCAAATACCAATTAATTTCTATGATTCTCGATACCATACTGTGGCACTCATGTACTCTTACTCGTAAAGATAAAAGAAGATAAGATAAGAATAAACTTTACCGCTCTCAAAGAGCACCTATGGGTGGCTGCAATTAGAAACTGGCCCCGGTAAATGTCCAAACCCCCCCCGCCCCCCCCACCCAACCCCCTCCAATGTACAGTTTCTTCCCCTTCGAATGTATATATTTGTCTTGTAAGATCTCTTTATCTTAAACAGTACTGTACATTGTGTATATCTTGTATGTCACAAATGTCTTGATGAAACAGTACTGTATGTCTGTATGTCATGTACGGTATGTCATAAATGTCTTGATGAATTGAAAATGGGGGACCCTGATGTAAACAAGACAAAAGTCTTTCTCTGGTCTGCATCCCCTTAACCCTTTCTCTGCCACGCTTATATCCATCCTTGTAGCCAGTCTGCCAGCTCTATTTGTCTATGGAGATGTTCACCTACTTTGCAGGGCTATAACTTTTTAAATTGTATTGCTAAATTGACATTACTATGGCCCATTCAACATCGATTAGCTATCGTTCAGGATGTAGGAACGTTTTACTTTTTCATTCACACATTCATACAAAAATACGGTCTAGAGCAGGGGTAGGCAACCCTAGGCACGCGTGCCTGCATAGGCACAGGGGGCAGCATATACATTTTTTTATTTTAAATATTATAGTGAAATATTTTGCACTGTTGTCGCATTTATCTTGTTGAAATCCTCCCACAGGTTCTTTTTACTACCACATATTTAATTGAGACCCTTTATTTGTTTATAATTTCAATTTAGCTGGAAATACATTGCTACATCATTCAGTAACATTTGCAGAGCCTTATAACAAAAACATTATTACGGTCACCATTGTGACCAGTGGGATTAATCAACAAATTGTATTATTTATTTTTCTATTTCATTGAACATTGCACATGTTAAAAGCAATTTTTTTACTCAAAATGTGAGTATTACCAAGTCAACTTGTGTTCTTAAAACAATGACAATAAACATAGTTTTATTAGGTTGAAATAATGTGGTTGTGTACTTGTTTTTCTGTTAACTTATTATGGATTGAAAACTGAAAACCTTAATGCACAGTAACTGAACTCAATATTTTTAAGTTCTGGTAACTTATTATTGTTGTTTTTTTACAGTGTAGTCTTGCGATCAATCAAAACAAGCCTTCTAGTGATCCATTGTTAAAGCGCCTCCGAGTGAATCTCTTCCAGTAATGAAGAACACTCTTATCTCAGTTTTTGGATGAATCCCACTCATGAGAAACAACTAATCTGTGATTCTTCTTGCAGGGAGTGCAGAAACATCTGCACTCATATCACAGATAGCTGATAAATGACATTATTAAATGTAGCGTAATACTAAAACAAACTAAAAGCTCAAGGACTCCTATAGGAGCCAAAGCACTCATGAGTTATACCTTATTTCTATTGGCTTAGTTGCCTACACTGTTAAAGTCTACATTTCAGAATACAATGGGGCTTAGCTGTATATTTAGGTTATTGTATTATTATATGAATGTTTATATGTTCATTTTTATAACCTTACATTGAAACGGCATTAGGAATATTGATTGGATTTAGATAAAGTAATTGAACCGTCTTATTTGTCATAGGGCCTAACAAAAATAATGGTTTGGTTCCGGTTGCCGACCGTCCCTGCCGATTTAGGTGCGACCCAATTTATTTTATGTTAAAAAAATAAAAATAAAAAAAATAATAATTACAATAAAGTTTCATAAAAATCTTAGTCAAATCTTTAGTATTATGGATATTAAACATGCTGGCAGAGTACATGGACATGTTGTTGTGAAAATTTTAATTAAATAAAGAAATTCCCTATCCATAGTCGCAGTGGGAAAAAATAATAATAAAATAAAATAAATTCCCTACCTACCCATGGCCTTAACTGACAACCAACAGGAACCTTACCAAACAATATTTTCTTTTATGCCCTAGCTACGTTACCTCTCCTCCACCACCTCCAGGGTGAGATGCACTGTCTCCCAGCTACATTACCTCTTCTCCACCACCTCCAGGGTGAGATGCAACGTCTCCCAGCTACATTACCTCTCCTCCACCACCTCCAGGGTGAGATGCACCGTCTCCCAGCTACGTTACCCCGTCTCCACCACCTCCAGGGTGAGATGCAACGTCTCCTAGCTACATTACCTCTCCTCCACCACCTCCAGGGTGAGATGCACCGTCTCCCAGCTATGTTACCCCGTCTCCACCACCTCCAGGGTGAGATGCAACGTCTCCTAGCTACGTTACCTCTCCTCCACCACCTCCAGGGTGAGATGCAACGTCTCCTAGCTACGTTACCTCTCCTCCACCACCTCCAGGGTGAGATGCAACGTCTCCTAGCTACGTTACCTCTCCTCCACCACCTCCAGGGTGAGATGCAACGTCTCCTAGCTAGTACAGGGTATCTGCAGGTTTAGCCCAGTCAGATTTAATGCTTTTTAAGACTTTTTAATGCCACTCAGAATTAAATTTAATACCAATTTCACAATAACAAAAATCATGCAACGACACCAATTAGTTTAAGTTTAGGGACACATTGGTCCAAAGATGTTTATTAAAACATAACTTGGAAACTTAAAAATCTTGAACTTAGGGGAGCTCCAGTAGCTCACCACGTACCGCGAGTGCTATTTCAGCGCCGTGGACAACCGCGCTCGTCACGGATCTGGGGCTGAGCGAGTTCGAATCCCGGACGGCAGCCGTGCCTTTCCCAGAGTGTCTTTCCCCCCATCTGAACCCTTTCAGCCTGCTTCTGTCGGTCGAACTTGACCAAGTATGAATGCGACGAAAAAGCGATAAACGCTAAAAAAAAAAAGAACCAGCTGACTGGTCAAAGTTTAAAAAAAAAAATAATAATCTTGAACTTAAAGGAGTAACTGGATTGGATGAATTTCAACAAAGGGGTGACCAAACATAAATAGCAAATATAGCTATACAAAATATACCAGGGGCCAAGCAGCCACTGTCAGAACACATAACTATTACCACCCTCCCCAGGGTATCAAAAAAGTCAACCAACAAACTAGATTCTTGTGCCGGATCTCCTCTCTGGTAAACAAGAATACCCCGAAGACTAACAGGAGCACTCATTCAAGGGTACTACGACTATGCTTGCACCTCATGGTACCAAAGCACCTCAAAGGCCCTAAAAACAAGATTACAAACATCACAAAACAAACTGGTCAGACTACTGCTTAACCTCACTCCTAAAACCCACTTTACCCCTGCCCACATTCAAAACCGCTCTTAAAGAGCACCTACGGGAGGCTGCAATTAGAAACTGGGCACCGTAAATGTCCAAACCCCATGTCATGTATGTCCCTATGCCATTAATGTCATGATGTCATGTATGTTGAGTATGTCATAAATGTCATGTCACTATAATTGAAAATGGGGGACCCTGATGTAAACAAGACACACGTCTTTCTCTGGTCTGCATCCCCTTAACAATTGTGTGTATTGAGCCGTACTGTATTGTACCCATTCTGCAATCTGTTAAATAAAGTTTTCATTCATTCATCCAGTTGTTTTGTTTTTGTGGTTTTGGTTGAATGAATGAATACTTTGTTTAACAGATTGCAGAATGGGTACAATACAGTACGGCTCAATACACACAATTGTTAAGGGGATGCAGACCAGAGAAAGACGTTTGTCTTCTTTACATCAGGGTCCCCCATTTTCAATTCATATAGACATTTATGACACTCAACATACATGACATTTATGGCATAGGGACATACAGGTATATAGTACTGTACCGTTACATTTGTGACATATACGATATGCAAATATACAGTACTGTTACCCATAGATCCTAACATACATGGGAGGATACTGTACGTCATTAGGAGGGGGTGGGTGGGAGGAAGAAATACATAGTGGGTGAAGCTCTCATCAAACATAAACACAAACGTGTCCTTGTTTACATCCGTGAATAGATTATTTTCAAGTTAAGACCTCAGCTTCAAGCTTTGGCGTGGAGCCGAATGTTATCCGGACTTCTGTTGGTGCAGATGTTATAGTCCTACCTGAGATGGCGCAGCTGGTGTGGAGGCAGGGGCCGAAAATAAATGCGAAATAGTAGTTTGCAGGCGGTTTTTGCAGAGCGCTCAGCATGTGCGACGCGACTGCTCTTTTTTTTGTTGCAGCGGGGCTTGTAATGGTCTTTGACTGGGACCAACCATCGCGCAAACAGTGGATTGTCGAGCCAGTTCTCGTTAAATTGGCACTTTCCCATATTAACGAGTGCAAATGCTAAACTAAACTAAACGTAACGTTAGCGTTATCGCTTCGCCTTGCTAACGTTAGCTATACTCCGTTGGTTCCCCGGCCAACACATTACACAAGGAGTTGTGTTGGTTCCGCCCCATTCCGGTCTGCGTGATTCTACAACACGGTCAATGAAAAGTCAAACTTTATCTCCCGTTAACCGTTTTCCCCCAGATTTCATAATAAAACATAAGATGACATGGCATTTTATCTTTCCTTTCTATGGCATTTTTAAGACCTCTGAAAATGGATTTAAGACAAACTAAGGCCTTAATTATTGATAAACAAATTTAAGACCTTTTAAGACTTTTTAAGGATCCGCGGACACCCTGTAGTAGCTACGTTACCTCTCCTCCACCACCTCCAGGGTGAGATGCAACGTCTCCTAGCTACGTTACCTCTTCTCCACCACCTCCAGGGTGAGATGCAACGTCTCCCGCTTGGACTTCTCCCTCCTCTTGATCATCTCCAGGATGGTGACCGTTCGGCTGAACTCCCGCCTCAGCTTCAGCATCTTCTCGTACGACGTCTCATCATTCTTACGGTTCTGGGTTAATAAGACGAAAAAGGTGGGGGGGGGGGAAACAACTGAAAACCTCTCGACTGAAAGCACCTCTCTGCTAATGGGAGGCAAGCCAGGCTCTCGTCATAATGCCTGGAGAGAACCAAATGACACTGTACTTCAGCTGAATATGATTGGCATATAGCTACAAAAAAACGAAATAGAAATAATAATGATAATAATACCAACCCAAAATGAAAAAAAAAGAAGGGAACAAACATAAAAATATATACTTGAATGTAAGAAGACAAGGTAATTTATCAGCTTGCCATACATCAATACCTGGAGCTCACATCTGAACCAGTACCTCCTGCACCCCTTACCCTAAACCGGGTTTATATACTATTCCCTACACCCCTTACCCTAAACCGAGTTTGCACCCCCCCCCCCCCCCCCCCCCACGCACACACAATCTTTTTTATTTTTTACCACTATGAGTAGCATAGATGTTTGGCATAGGGATTGGGTTTCTTCATTGAGCGCTTATCCCTCATCACTAGGGCACAAATATTGTGTTTTTTTATTATAAAATAAAAAGCCGCTGAACAATCTTTACCTTCCTTGTCTGCATTTTCTCTGTGCGGCGCCTGAAAGCCACGTAGGCGTCGCTGTTGGTGGAGCCGTCCCTCTTCTCCTGTTTGATCTGCGAGGTGAGCGACGGCCACTGGCAGCTCTTCCTCTTCCTCACCCAGTAGTCGTACACCGACTTGAGGAGGTAGTCGTCCTCGTTCAGCAGAAGCTTGGCCTCCGGAAGAGAGACCAGCTGAAAGCGGCGGGGGGAGAGAGTGAGGGCACGGAGAGAAGGCGATTATCCAACGGTGGCGACAATAAGAGATCATTACTAGGGTTGCATCGGCATGAACATTCTAGTCGATATACCGATATTAACATTTCTGTTATGGCCGATAACCGATATTACAGATGTCGATGCGATTTGTATAAATAAAACAAATTTCTATGATAATCAAATTTTTTACACACTATTTTTGTACATACTGAAACAGTGTTACACAATCCTGTGCATTTTCATTGTCACACGCAAGTAACATTGCGTTACATACAAACTCTGCATGGCAAAAGAAAACACATGCACACAACAACAGCTAGACAGAAATCATCATCAGTTGCTCACATCAGCAGCCCAGTTTTGCTCATCGGACTGATGCAATCAATAAAAAAATTACTATGCCCAGCCAGTGTTTGCAGATATACACCTGCCCAGATTTGCTCATGATCAGACTGATAGCAATGTTTCAAAATACTGATATGGTCACCGATATATTGTGCATCCAATGTCATTACACCCTATGCTACAAAGCTGTAAAGGAATGTGAATCACTACCCACTTTCAAAACCACTCAAAGAGCACCTACGAGAGACTGCAATTCGAAACTGGCCCCTGTAAATGTCCTAACCCAACCCCCTCCAATGTACAGTGAATGTCCTAACCCAATAACCAATAACACACAAGACCCTCTTCTTGGGACCAAGTAAGGTTTCGTCGATATTCCAATATACAGTTTTGCTTGTACAGTTGTACAGTTTCCCCCCACCCACCTCCAATGTACAGTTTCTCCCCTCCCACCCCACCTACCCAACACCCCCCCCCCCCACCCAACCTCCTCCAATGTAGAGTTTCTACGTCAAATGTATATACTCTTTTTTAGACTCTTTTTGTATCACAAACAGTACTGTATTTGTAAATCTGGTATGTCATAAATGTATAGATGTAGCAGTACTGTCTATCTGTATGTCATGTATGTATGTCATATATGTTATGATGAATTGAAAATGGGGGACCCTGATGTAAACAAGACGAAAGTCTTTCTCTGGTCTGCATCCCCTTAACAATTGTGTGTATTGAGCCGTACTGTATTGTACCCATTCTGCAATCTGTTAATAAAATGTTCAATCAATCACAATGTTACAAAAAATGGAGTAGGGACCGCACTCGAGGAAAATCGTTGTTTTTATTTTTATATGCACAAGTTGTATAGCGCACAAAGCGTTTTCAGCCATGCCGGATGGCTGAAAACGCGTTGTAACTTAATTAATGTTGGACTACGCACCTGTCTGAGCGCAGTGGTTACCCTTTTTCTACTTACAATCAGTCACAATGCACATGCATCATGGTGTACCTGGTTAGCACTGGCCTTCTCCAGCCGGTCCACCATGGTCTCAAACTGGATGGGTTTGATCTCCATTTTGCGGTTGAGTCTGCTGACGAGGGTCTCGTCCTCCGAGTCCATGTCATAGTCTGGCTGCTCATTATCCAAACCCAAGGCTGTGGGAGAAAGATTAAACGAGTTTGTTGTTGAGAAGATGTGAGAGTATGTTGTGTCATGTATAGGGGTGTAAAGGTACACGTATCCATACCGAACCGAACCGTTTCGGTGTGTACCGTACTGTACCGAACGGCTGTGATGCACCGATGTGAAAATTGTGGCCGATACCGATAACCGATATTAATATTGCTGTTCTGGCCGATACCGATATTTACCGATGTCGATATCTCTGTATAGAAAACACTTTATGATAATCAAATAAATAGGTATTTTCCAAAATGCATTTTTCTTTTATTTATTTTTTAAACTTTTGTAAGTTATTTTCAGAAATGACTGATATTTTGAAACTATTTAACACATCCCACGCCGGAAACGGCTTACGACGTGTTTCAAGTTCATGCGAATTCTGCCAATCCATGGCGTACGACGTTATTGAGATCATATTTAATTTTTCCGCCATGTTATTCATAATTCCCTCACGGAGCCTGGTCTGATGCAGTTGGAGCCTGCACAACTCTGCAACGCTTCAATACTGCCGCCTGGTGGCTGATCGGTGAGTTGCCAAACCGGAAATGGACGAGTCGATCTCGGTGCGTCTGGTAAATGCGTCCGGCACTCGCATATTGTTGCGGGACTGTATACACACGTCTGTGTGTAGCGATCGCTGCCATAACGCAATAATCGATACGATTTGGACGTTTATTATGATTACACAAACCGGAAACGGATTTAGGAGATCGCCGTCAAATAAGTGGGATATTTTTCCTCCAGTCTCATCGTCGAACGGTAAGAGGACGCTGACGTTACTTTCAGCGTGTTTGTTTATTATTATCCATGCAAACTGCTCTGATCAATATATCACCCATACTACATAAAGCATTTACTGACTATCACGGAATTATAAATGACCCCCCCCCCCGTTCATCCGCGCATGATCAGTCATAACGTTTAGGATCATGTACAGTTGACATTTTTTATATAGCGTGTATCGCCAACAAACGGCATTTGATCATCTATATATGCGTTTATGCCTATATCTCACGTTCTAGGAATTACTGACGTATTTTCATATGAATATATGAATGAAAAAGTAAAACGTTCCTACATCCTGAACGATAGATAATCGATGTTGAATGGGCCATAGTAATGTCAATTTAGCAATACAATTAAAAAAGTTATAGCCCTGCAAAGAAGGTGAACATCTCCATAGGCTTACAGTGCTGGCAGAGAGTGGTATAAGATGCTCAAATTGCGTGGCAGGGAATGTGTTAAGGCCAAAACATGTAATAAAAAATAAAAAAAATATTTAAAAAGAATATATATATATTTTTATATCGGCCCTAACTTGATATCCGACCGATACCGATGTGTAAAAAAACTGCCATATCGGCGGCCGATATATCGTGCATCACTAGCTGTGTAGTGTACCGAACAAATACAACGGTATGTTAACCACTAACGACCGCCCACCGGGGGCTGTTTTTTTCTCACAATCGAATATAATTATCATCATTAAATAAAAATGTACAAGTCGATTATTAATTTCAATATAGAATATTCGTTGACAGCCCTACAAGTACAACTAGTCACTGCACACTACATCACCCCTGAGTGGAACATGGAAAGCCAAACTTTCCTCCACCGAACCGTGACTTCAAAACCGAGGTAATAATAATAATAATAATAATAATAATAATAATAATAATAATAATAATAATAATTTAGGACCTGCTCAGAGGTCATTAATCGGCATGCATGCGATGCATGTATGCGATTCGTCTCTGCGATTAACACATCCCGTCGTCCTTCCCCCCCCAAGGGCAGCCGGGAGCAGACAGGCGTCAACGTGAGCCGCGCCAGGGGACCAATCCAAGTGCTCCTGTCCGTCTTCGTCAAGGACGCCACAGCGTTAGCGATCTTGTTGTTGTGCATGTTTTTCCATTGGGTTTATCTTATCGGGGGGGGAAACCCTTGCGAGCACGGGGAGAACATGCAAACTCCACACAGAAAGGCCTGGGAGATCCCCCCCCTGGGTACCTGGCATCATGGAAACCTGGTCCCCAAGCGGGAATCGAACCCTGGACCTTCTTGCTGTGAGGCGACAGTGTTTAACCACTACACCACCGTGCCGCCGTTTTTATGTACCGTTACACCCCTATGTATAATACATGATATAGTAGCGTAGGGTCAAAAATAGGTCTGTGTGATATGTTACATTTTGGTAGATTCTGTTATAGAAAATAGTGTGTCCACACATTCAGAACGGGTGGTGGCCTCAGTAGCCATAACGTTGGCAGTACCAGTAGTGTGAGCTGCCCACACGGGTAAACACAGGACATGACACCACATAGGACCAGTGAAAGGATCACACAGAGACAGGCAAAGGAATGGGACTCACGCTGAATATGGACGAGCTGTTTGGGAGCCTTGAGATCTCCTTTGTACAGACGCTCGTAGTAGGTGATGTTACTATCAACTGCAGGCACCGGGATGACCATGTTCTCCTTCTTCTCACGGAACACCTGCTGGGCTGACATGGCTCTCTGGAGATGGTGCTCCTGTGTGGAGAGGGGGGGGGGGGGCGACAATGATTTTTTTCTTTGTCAATATCGTTACAGCGATATGGATGGACGCAGCAAGCTCTCTCCCTCACACACAGTGACACCTCTCAAGTTTTTATTTTTTACATAATTTAGCCAGAACTCATAGCTATTAATTCACGTATTCCACCAACTCTGCCTTGTTGCAAGAGGACTGATGAAACCTCTTGCAACATGGAAATGTCATGAAAAGTGCTCCTTTATTAATAATCCCCTTGGGGAAATTCAGGTGGCATGCATTCAATACATAACCAGCTTGTGTTTGCACCAAGTGACTGAAAAATTCTGCTTTTGTTAACTTCACTTCTGAGAGAATGAACACTACTACTGCATCTGCAAAAGGAGGCAGAAACTGCTCCAGCCATACCCAAATGTATATACTCTATTTTTTTTTGACTATTTTTGTATCACAAACAGTACTGTATTTGCAAATCTGGTATGTCATAAATGTATAGATGTAGCAGCACTGTCTATATGTATGTCGTGTGTCATATATGTTATGATGAATTGAAAATGGGGGACCCTGATGTAAACAAGACGAAAGTCTTTCTCTGGTCTGCATCCTAGCAACATGCAATTAATTGTATAGCTGTACTGTATTGTACCCATTCTGCAATCTGTTAATAAAGTTGTCAATCAATCAATCAAACTGAGCTTCATTGGAAGGCTGACACTAGTCAGAATGAGTTTTAAGTTGACAATGCTAGCAGTGCACATCTCAGCTGTTGCCAGCAGCTATAATACATTAGGTGTCTTGCTCGCTAGCTGAAGCAGTCAGGAAGGTAACGCACGCTGATGATGCAGCTACCCGCGTCGCCAGTCGCCAAGAGAACTACGCAAAAACAGTGACGTGACATCAAGAGAAAAGAGCCCAAATATCCGCGGCGCTACGCAAAGGGCGTAGAAATGGACTTAGTATATACGTAGTTGACGTAAATGCAAAGGGCCCCGATCATTCACAGCATGGCATCTACGCACAAAGTCGTACGTAAACTCATAGTGAATACCATGGCCCTACATAGCAGCACCCGAATCATCTCCCCGAAATTATATTTATTTTTAAAAACACACAACCATACCAATTCCTCCTCTTTCTCCATCCCAGTCGGCATTTGCGGAACAGCCCGGTTGATAGAGACGCAGTCGCTGAGGTCCGGAAGGTCTCTGCTGCGGTACACGGGGAGAGGTTTGGCGGCGTCTAGCGCTCGCGCTCGGAACGATAATTTGCTCATTGTTTGCGCCCGTCGTGATCACACAGAATGCGAAGGAAACATGAATCCCGCGTCAGAATGCGATCAAAAACGGGTATAAATCCACAAGGGACACGGTTGTTTCCACAAAAGTAGAATTCATTGGTTTCCCCTTGTTCGTAATACTGCGCCAAAAGCCATTTCTGGTCGAGTTTAAGTGGATTTTATAGCTATTTCCCTCGGCCGGTCTGCTGCCTGCGCCATGGAAAACATGGCGGACATGTCCACACAGCGGCGGAGCTCCCGGCAGCCAGTGCGACACGTCTGAAAAACAACATGGGCCGCGGGGCTGCGCGCGCATCTTATACAACAGAACATGTATGGAGAAATCATTCTAACCAAATGTAATAATGGAATTCATAATCCATCCAGGTTATTTGTATGTGAACCACCTAGTAAAGAATATAAGCTTAGATATGTTGATTTTCACACACCTGTGTAAAACAAAGTTCATGATATGAAGCAAATGGACACGATATTGGCGTTAGGGAGTTGATAAAGGGCCACAACAAGGCCCCAAAACGGCAAACACTGGAGGGCAAAACGACCATAAACCATTATAGCAAGAACACCACTATCTCACTCCAGTGCTCAGACCAGCTACAGTAGAGTATTTCAAGGTCCGGTCTGGACAACATTTGGGCAATTTCAGAATGGATACACAGCCAGGGTTCCGCAAGCAGAAGAACACTTAAGTGCAAACTGTGAAATAAAGATAAAACACCATAGGGCTATTGATAGTTTTTATTATAAAATTAATACAATTATTTCCCCCTTCATAAAACCTTTGGAACAATTTTCCACAGAAAGATATTTTTTAAACAAAATATAGGCATTACAGCCACTTTACTCTGCCAGTAACTCTCTGGAAGTTTTCACAATTTTAAACATTTATAAGCGGATATTGAAATGCCACAGTATTTGGAATTAAGACTATGGATGCAGTTGCATTAAAATGGCATGATAAAAATAAATTACAGAACATTTCATAAATTTGGGTGCAATAGTATGGTCCTTTAAAATTACAAAACTATTTACAATATACATATAATTTACAAAGCACCACCTTTTCACATATTTTAATTCACAGCCCGGTGATTGGGTACACACACAGAAATCATGTTAGCTAATGAATGTGAACATTCATATCAATAAGATGGTGATTTACAAACATAATCACTCATAATAGCTGCAAATGAGTACGTATGACACAATTCTGTGAAAAAATAAATAAATAAAGGGATACAGAGGGGAAGTATTCTGAGACCAAACCTAAATGCAAACATAGCTGGCAGACACAAGGAGATGTACCATGTTATCCTGTAAGGCTACCAAATAAATGTTCCATATATATTTATTTTTTCTAGAAAATAATAAAATCAAACTTTATATTTGACTGCCTTCATGAAGATTTCACTATGGTTTACTCATATTCACAAGCTTATATTACAAAGCAGCAGGAGCAATCAGGGACATCTAGCGAGTCACAATGGGTATTTTGTTGCAACATTAAAAATATTTTTAAAACACAAGAAAAACACATTTAAAAGTGTTGTACAAAATGTACACATCTTTTAACAATTAGATCACACCAACTGAACATACACAGGCCATTACGTTCCTTTGAAGAATAAAATATAAGGCTTTTCAGGGAGTAAAACCCCTCTTCATATTATTGCTAATCATTATCCTCATCCTTAATAAAAAATAAGGGTATTCGGTTAGAAGACAATACCAGCGTTTTGTGGATCCTGGGTTAATCTAGCTTTGATACGAGTTGATACCTCAGACTGCTGTTTGACATGTGGATCCTAGGCTAATCTTGCTTTGATACAAGTTGATACCTCAGACTGCTGTTTGAGCAAGACTAATGTTGAAATAATACTTGCTAACTTGAATTACTATAAGTCTTGTTTTGGTCCAACTACAAATACCAATTGGGACTTTTCCAATCAATTAATTTGTTGCCAATTCCTTCTGATGTACTTAGATCTATAAGCAGTTAAGCTTGATGCAAACATATAACCAGTTGGTGGAAAATATTAAACGTCCATGGCACACAAAAAGGATATTCATTTCCATAACTCCCAGGTCTTGAAAACACAGTTTTCAAATTCTGTGACTTTTCAAGTTATCTGTTACCACAGGAACCCCAGACATCACAAAACCACACCAAAGAAAATGTCAGTGGTGTCTCTGTTTTTTGCAATGGACTATGGCCATCAATATAGCAACTCTTCAAAAAAGGTGGCACAACTGCATGTCACAACACTCATCATATTTGTAGATTTTTGTGGGTTTAATGGTACATACATCATTTTTAACGCCACTAGAAGCCTCAGTCAGCAAAAACCAATTACCTCAATAAAATAAAAGATATGGTGAAAAAAGGTCCAATGTATTAACTCCTCAAGGCAAGGATTCCTCTCAAGGCGAGAGTTCTATAGGGCTCACATGTCAACAATACTCATGTTGCCCGTGATTACAGAACATACAGTACAAGTGCCAAACAAGCGATTGCCTCGAAAAAATATACCATGTAGTATATCGAACATTATGAACCTATATTTTAGTTTTGGCAACTAACCGTTATTATTGTATTTGCTGTAAGGATATAATTAAAGATTATTCAATTTGGATACACCAGAGCGAGCGCTGTATTTTATTTGTAATTTTATATATATATATATATATATATATATTATTAAAAAAAATTACACTATACATTTTTATTTTTTACGTTTTTAAAAAGTTCAATAAATGCATGTTTCCAAAGTCAATGAGTAATTGTGTTAAAGAATCGTGATTGACCAAAAACATTTTCATTTAATTTTTGTCATAATCGAGCAGCCCTATATGTGGATGTCTGCTGAGGTCTGCTATTGTGACATTTTAGTCTACAGACCACATCCGTATAATGCTATGTCTGGAGTATTAAATTACCTATAGTCTCTTAAAACCACACTTCCAGTGGTTGCAAAAATTATTTATCTTTCTTTGAACCACCTATGTATGTTCAAATACAACACAAGAAATGTAGAACCGCGAACGCAGCTTTGCTCCAGGTAAATATTTCAACTTGAGTGAGAAATTTGCCAGGCTAGATGGAGCAAATATAGGTATATCTTAACAATGAATATGAAATAGACTGCTATGAATGCTCTGTGGCACATAAATATTGATTAGGTTACATTTAGAAATGGTTGTTTTTGTAAATGTAATATTTCTCTTTGCATTGTATCTGAACTTACAGTTAGAGCTCTAGCCCAGATGGTTTCCAATTGAGTGCATTCAGGAAAAAACGAAACAAAAAAAAACATAGGATTTAAGCTAGTAGTATTTGCATGTCCTCTACTGAAGGACAAATGGTACTGTGTTTAACATCTAAGAGTGTCCACTACATGGGCCATCATAATAATATTATAAGTAGGGTTGTCAATAATAAAGTGCCGATTAGCCTACTTTCAAAACCATAACCTGTTACAAAAAAGACGAAAATAACGCAAATCACATTACAATCACACTTCAAAAGCAACATGCCGGCGCGTAATTTGTATTTACCTTCCCTTTTTATCCTCGACATGTAAAGGCAGAGAGGAGACATACTGGACCGTGGTTTGCTGAATGGCACATTTCATTTAAAAAAGCGTACACATGAACGTCTGGATAAAACCCAGGTTTTATGCCCGTTGCAGTGATGAACTGTATTCCCACCAAAGTAACTGGAAGTACTGTCTATAATTGGAGCATATCTCTGCTAATGACGAGACAAGGGGGGGCGTTCTGAGTGCAGCCGGGGCAAACTCTGTCAACAAAGCTACATCTGCAAACAAACGCAATCACAAAATGGATCACCATTCACAGCCTAACATGTGATTAACACGTCAAGGACAGTTCTAAATCAACCGGCAGCCCTAATTATAAGTGAATACAGTGTTTGGAGTGACATAAAGCCGGAAAAGAGAAACGTACAATCGTTTTTCAATGACAAACAATATAAATTTGCAACGTTGGCATTTAGGTGCCTCACAATAACACTGAACACTATCCACAATTGATCGATATACATGTGTGATGAGCACCTGCCTCTTAATGTTTGTGTACACATACTCATTTCTCATGTGGGATCACAGCTGGGAAGTTGATTCATGTTGGAAGTAGGGAGAGGAAATAGCAGTGCAGGACCTGCCCTGAAAAGAAACACATACAAACATAAATTGTTGAATTACTACTACTATAATTATTATTATTACTACTACTACTACTAATAGTAATAATAAAATGTAATCCTCACATTCATGGTCATCTTGACATCTTCCTTCTTTTGGGTTTAGGGGCTTTGACTTGTCCATCTCTCTGTGACATCTGGGTTCAACACAAGAAAAGATAAAAACACGTTACACGTCAAAATGAATACACACACATCATTTAGTTTCTTCTGTTTTGTCCATGCCTGTTTTATATTGTATGTTTTTTATGAATTGACCTGTTCTGTTTTTTAAACTGGTGAAGCATTGTTTTATTTAAATTGTTTATACCATGGATGTGTTACTTTAAATCTTTTTATGAATTACCTTGTTCTTTTCTTTTATTTGTTTTTAAACTTGTGAAGCACTCTGTGCATTCGTGCTGGGAAGGGTGCTATAAAAATAAAGTCTTACTTACTTACTAAGATCTTTAAATGAATAAATTAATTCAACAAGGCAATCATGAAATCAGCCATGCTGTTCTACATGTTAATACTCACACTGCCTGTCAATTTGTTCAACTCGCTCATTGCATCCTCTATAGCGGCCTCAATGTGGTTGTTGATCTCTCCACCACTGTAAAGACAAAAGAAACGATATCTCAGAAGACAGGTATATTTTTCAAAATAATGTAATGTTGAACGTGGGTGTAAACAGGCTCATGTTCTAATTCATGACTACAACCCATTTATGCTCCTCAGTGGACACTGAGGACACTACTACATTTCTTGGACTCAAAATGAAGAAGCTATCAGATATGATAGATTCAACAACTACAGGGAGGGAAAGTGGCGACTGTCGCCATCTAGTGGCTGCGTTCAAAATTATTTCAATCACCGTTCATTTTCCCCACAGGGGACACTTTTTGATTATGCATTAACGTGAATCTGCAATAGCTGCGTACGCGCATGCATCCATGCGTGCCTGTGTAACGAGGTTGAAACCTTGCGATGGTAGCCCCTTGGTTTAAACTCACTCCCCACTTCATCACCTGGATCCTCTTCAGGTGGCGGAATGGATAAGACTGTGGTGTTTAACGTGTGTTTGAGGCCGTCGGGAGGACATGGTGCCGAGCGCGAAGTGCCTGCTGGTACCTAGTGACCACCGTTACAAATAGTGCCCGTTGACTCGGATAATACTGTTGAGCACAGCTCTCCAGCTGAGGTCGCTGTGGGGTGAGTTCAGAGGGGCGAGTGTAACGACATTGAAACCTTGCATTCGTACACACCCTCACACAAGCACAGAATGTCAGCCTCCTATGAGTCCCCACCCTCTGTCGCCCACAGCTTTCACCCTAGGAGTCCTAGGGTGAAAGCTGAGGGCACAGGAGGGTGGGGACTCGTTTGTGGACCAAGCAATTATTCAACCAACCGAGCTGCTGGTCGCAGCTACAATGAACTTTGACGAAATGTCTGATTCGTTAAAATGTTCAAGCTTTCAGATTTCTTATGCATAATTATAAAATGCCCCAGTGTGAAAATGAATGGTGATTGGAACCAAAACAACCACAAGATGGCAACGGCCATCACTTTCCCTCCCTATTGGTGGATTTAGTGCTGGGTGGCACACTGAGTAGGTATACCAGTATATGGATTCAATAATGGATTTTAAAATAATTTATGATGATAGGAATGTACAGATATGAACATTTTAGCTGATAATCGATAATACATTTTCTGTTATGGCCGATAACTGACATCTACCGATATCAACATGAGGTGGTCTGTATTTTCTTTTTTAGGTTCCCACAGTAATCCAACTTTGTACATACTGAAAGTGATAAAAGATGAAAACAATGTAAAATATTCAATCTTTATTTCTATTTATGCAGTCTATTTCAATGATGTCTTATGTACCCAAACAAAACCAACATGTAAAAAAAAAAAAAAAGAAAAATGGTAAAATAAAGAAATAATATGCTATTGATAAATAGAAAACACTATCACCGATATAGACAGGTTTCTTGTTTGTAAACATACTGTGTTCAAGCCAATCAGCAACACCCGCTAAATCACATGACTGAGTTGCCCACTACCTGCATTGTGCTGCGGCACTAAAAAAGTACAATCAATGTGTATTAATTCTTATACTGTTACAACTAGGGATGTCCGATATTATCTGCCGATATTGGCATTAAAATGTGTTTTATTTATTTATTTATTTAACCTTTATTTACCCAGGCAAGCAAGTAAGAACACATTCTGATTTATTTTATTGTCAAAAGTATGCATAATGTTGTGTTAATTACACGACAAGAGATATGTAATGTTAATTACCTGAAATTATTCCATTTTTTGGGGGGGGAAACCCTGCATATATCGGTATCGGTTGATATCGGTATCGGAAATGAAGAGTTGGACAATATCGGTATCGGTAAAAAAGCCAATATCGAGCATCCCTAGTTACAACAACCAATAAAAGGTCAATGTTTTAACTTTAAGAAAACGTGTTTTATATCGTAATCTTTACTTGTTTCCATATGACTCTTCAACCAATCACAACTACTTTGACGTTTGTGTCATTCTTGGTCATTCTGAGCTGTGGCATTCAAAATGTACAACAGCGAAGAAACCGTAACACTCACCTCATTAAAAGTTGTTTCAAACGAAAATGTCTGGATGTCATTTAGCCAAATCAGAATGATTGTGAGTGTGAGTCTTTCACTTTTTACATAGCTACCTTTGGCATGGATTGATTTTTTAGATCGCTAGCATGGCTAACAAATGCTAATATATTATAGTGACACGTTCAGCCGAACGCACAATTGGAGGGGGGCTTCCCACCCTCCAGAACATTTACAACAAGCGGTGCAAGGGGAAGGCTAAGAGAATTATTAAGGACTCGAGCCACCCGAACAACTGCCTCTTTGAACTGCTGCGGTCAGGCAAGCGATACCGTCTTAAGGCGAGCACAGAAAGACTCAGAAGAAGCTTCTATCCCGAGGCCATCAGGCTGCTAAACGAACAATAAACACTATGCAACAACCATCAAATGCACACAGCACACACACCCACACACTCACTTAAACAAACAACACACTGCAGCACCCACTCTCCACACTTTAGATCACACAAACACACTTTATATTTATTGATAAAGGATTTGCACTACAACTCGTACACCTACTGTAAATTGTACCTAAATTGCACCTCATCCCATTTCTGCCTTGCACTATATAGTATTGTATATTATATGGTAACTCAGTTACGTCTATTCTGCATCGAACATTGTACATATGTCTATACTGAACACTGTGACCTCATTTTTTTTACTTCTAATTTACATGCTATACTATGTTATTTTATTTCATACTTATCTTGTCTTGCACAGTCTCTGGAGCGTAACAGTAAGAAGCATTTTGTATAAAAGTATTCTGTACTTCTGTATGACAACTATTAAAGAAACTTGAAACTTGAACTAGTCTGCCATGTTATTCTGACCAGGATTACGTTCCTTTTTGCCTCCTTGATGCGAGCCCATCTGACGTGGAACGAGAAACCAATCTATACTCTGGCAAATTACCTACAAATAGAAAGAACGTCTTGACAACGTCTTGATAGCCAGCTATAGCACTGTTGAAATGATTTAGCAAATTAATACAAGTGAAAAGAAATTGGCTAGCATCCTAAAATGAATAGAGGCGAAACCCCCCCTGAGACCCTAGTTTATAAAAAAAATAATGGTTGTAAACGGCGAGACAGAAATATTATTTTGATCCCATTTGAATTGTGCCATGAATTACACATGTCAATCTAAAAGTGTAGTCGTCAGCTAGCCAACGTTGATTCGTCTCAACCCAACTGATAGAAACGTATCTAAGTTAAAGCTGCAGTAGGCAACTTAGGAGAAATTAGCAAGAGTGAGTTTACCGTACTTTTCGGACTATAAGCCGCACCTTTTTTCCCCATTTTTCGACCCTGCGGCTTATATAACGGTGCGGCTTATATGTGACTCGACGTGACCAAACCCGAAAATGTAAAAATCGAAATATTGCTTTTTTGACTGCATTGACATTTTATTTATCTGTTCCCTTATTTGCTAAACTTAATACAACTTGTAAATGAGTTAATTCTTGTTATTTGTCCGACAGTATTGTGTCCCAATGCTAATTACATATGGTAATTAAACATTAAAACACCTGCGGCTTATAGTCCAGTGCGGCTTATATATGTACACATCATTCAATTTAGCTGCTGCGGCTTATATTGAGGTGCGGCTTATAGTGCGAAAAGTACGGTACTTGCCCAGCAGAAATAGAGCAAGCTCTGAATCACTTTTCAAGCCCATGCAACAAAGGTTTTCCACAGACTCCCAGAGGCACTTTAACAATTTCTGCACCAGCTTGTTTTCTTCTTTTGATTCTATTATATGTACCACTGTATTGCACATCGTTGCGGGCAAGACCACCCGCATTTCATTGTATACCTGTATGCCGTGACAATTAAAACTCTTGACTTGTCTTGACTTGACTTGAACCCCGAGATTTCTCGGGTTATCTCGCCAGCGGTTGACCGCCAAAACCAGAGATTTCTCGAGTTTATCGTTTTTTCTTTTATTGGATTTTTTTATTCTATGCAGTCTCAGGGACCTCTGCGTATCATTGGAACTCATTCTGAGACGCAGAGAGTGCAATACCGGCCGAATCCTGCTAGATGGCAGTATCGCCTACCCTTTGAAACGTTATTTCACACTGTGTGTTACATCGTATATGGAATTCAGACCAAGCCAAAGTAAATCGCTTCATCCGAGCACTTTGAAACGCATTCAGCACACTCCATGCATATTTTGTGCCAGTTCATGTCAGGGACCCGATGGACATCAATACTGGAAATCGCAATCAGACCTTGCTGGTGGATTCGGGAGCCCAGCGGAGTATCCTGCCAGCTTCAGCTGCGGACGGCTTGAGTGGCAGTCACGGCCCCCCGCTGGACGCCGCCAATGGAACTCCGATTCGCACCTTCTGCACCAGGTCAGTGACTGTTTGTTTCAATGGACATGCTTTTAATTGGGATTTTGTAATTGCTTCTGTGTCAATGCCTATACTGGGCGCGGATTTTTTATGTGCTCATAGACTTTTGGTGGATGTGGCGAACCGTCGCTTAATTGACGCTGTGTCATTTGCCACTTACCCCTGCACTCTGGGTGGGGGGGGGGGGGTGCGGCTCGCCCTCGCCAACATCCTCGCCACAGGGGACGTGTACCAGCGGCTTCTCGCTGATTTCCCCGCTCTGACTGTGCCCATGTTTTCTGCTATGGTCGCAAAACATGGGGTGGAGCATTATATCCCCACGGCCGGTCCCCACGCCGCCTTGACGCCGCTAAACTGGCCATCGCTAAAGGGGAGTTTGACACAATGGAGCAGCTCGGCATTGTGCGGCGTTCCGACAGCCCGTGGGCCTCGCCTTTGCATATGGTTCCGAAGGCTGATGGGAAGTGGCGCCCGTGTGGAGATTTCCGGCGCCTCAATAGTGCCACGGATCATGACCGCTACCCTGTCCCGCACATCCAGGACTTTTCTGTTCACCTGGCCGGGACCACCATTTTCTCCAAGGTGGATTTGGTGCGGGGCTACCACCAGGTGCCAGTCCATCCCAGAGACGTGCCCAAGACCGCCGTTATTACCCCGTTTGGACTCTGCCCACCAAGGTGGAGGCGATCACTGCCTTCCCACGTCCTCGCACCATCAAGCCCCTACAGGAGTTCCTCGGTATGGTAAATTTTTATAACCGATTCATACCAGGAGCGGCTCTCTTGATGCACCCCCTGTACGAGGCACTAAGGGGCAAGAAAGACAATCAGGAGGTGGACTGGTCCCCTGAGAGGGTCCAGGCGTTTGATAGTGCTAAGGCTGCTCTCGCTAACGCTACTATGCTGGCACACCCGTACCCGGCCACTCCAATAGCCCTCACGACCGATGCCTCGGACTATGCTGTGGGGGCGGTGTGTGATCAGTGGGTGGCCGGCGCCTGGCAGCCTCTGGCCTTTTTCAGTAGGACACTGCGGGACAACGAGAGGAAATACAGCACGTTTGACAGGGAGCTGCTGGCCCTTTTCCTCGCCACGCGTCATTTTAGGTTCCTGTTGGAGGGCCGGGAGTTCACCGCTTTCGTGGACCACAAGCCTCTGACCTTTGCCATGGCTAAGACCACGGAACCATGGTCGGCACGGCAGCAGCGCCAACTGTCCGCCATTTCGGAATTCACCACGGACCTGCAGCATGTGGCGGGCAAGGACAACCTGGTGGCTGACTGCCTCTCCAGAGTGCGGGTCAACACTGTGCACCTGGGACTGAGACTGGAGGATGTGGTGTTCCAGGACAGTAAGGCCACGCTCCTCTGCGATGTCTCCACAGGCCGACCTCGCCCGATGGTCCCCGCGGGCTGGCGCCGCCGCATTTACGATGCTATACATAATAATAATAATGGATTGGATTTATATAGCGCTCTTCTCTGACTGACTGCTTTACATGCTTTGTCGCACCCGGGGGTGAAGGCATCAGTTAAGCTGGTGGGGGCTAGGTTCGTCTGGCCGGGCCTCAGGAAGGACGTCAAGGGGTGGGCTGCCTCTTGTGTAGCGTGCCAGCGCGCCAAGGTGCATCGGCACACTAAGGCCCCGCTGGGGCCATTTCTCATCCCGGAGAGACGTTTTGATCACGTTAACATGGACCTGGTGGGCCCGCTGCCCCCCTCCCAGGGGTTCACTCACCTGCTGACCATGGTGGACAGGACCACCAGGTGGCCGGAGGCTGTGCCCCTGTCATCCACTACATCGGCGGACGTGGCTCGGGCGTTCATCTCCACCTGGGTGGCCCGTTTCGGTACCCCTGCGGATCTAACTTCGGACAGAGGGCCCCAGTTCACGTCAGAGTTGTGGAGCGCCGTGGCGGAGAGTTTGGGGGTGAAACTCCACCGCACCGTGGCATACAACCCGCAGGCAAATGGTCTCTGTGAGCGTTTCCACCGCACTATGAAGGCTGCTCTCCGGGCGGCTCTTACGGACAGTAATTGGGTTGACCGTTTGCCATGGGTCATGCTAGGCCTGCGCTCGGCCCCAAAGGAGGATCTGCAGTCATCTTCGGCTGAGCTCGTGTTGGGTCAGCCGCTGAGAGTCCCTGGAGAGTTCCTCCCAGGTGCCACAGCCCCCTGGTCAGCTGCGACTCATCGCTTGGCCATCCGAGACGCCGCCAGCACTTTCGCTCCCGTGCCGGCACATCACTGTTTTCCCCTGTCCTACATCCCCAAGGACTTGATGTCAGCCCTGTACGTGTTCATCCGCCGCGATGCCCACCGATCTCCACTCCAGGCTCCGTACGATGGGCCCTTCCGGGTCCTGGAAGCGGGACCCAAGAGTTTTATGGTGGACAGAGGGGGGCTTCAGGAGCGGATATCGGTGGACCGTTTGAAGCCTGCACACGTGGCCCCGGACGGGCCGGTGGAGCTGGCTCAGCCCCGACGGCGCGGCCGTCCACCCAACCCCACTCCTGCCGCAATTTTGCGGCCCGTGTCTGCCTCTACCCCGGCAGCAGCCCCGGACGCTCCCCCAGTCCAGCCTCGCCGCCGGCGCGGACGGCCGCCGGCTCGTGCCCTTCCCCCTTCCCCCCTGACTGTTAAGCGCAGTCGTTATGGTCGGGTAGTCAGGCCTCCTACGAGGGGCTGAGTACTTTGGGTTTTTTTTTGGTATGGGTTGGGGTTGCAGGGTATGTCTACTCTGGGTGTTCGGGGGGGGCCTGTGTGGTGTCACATTAAGGGAGTCTCTCACGCCAGAGTTGACGCGTCACAGGGGAGGAGATATAGGGGAGTGGAGGTGTGTGTACGGGGTTTCTGTGAATGAATAAAGTAGGAAGTCACTGAAGGACCTGTCACGCGCATTATTGTATCGCCTCTTCCTTCAACTTCCCACAATAAACCATTTCTTTCCCAATCTAGTAACTGCTCTCGTACAGTCTCGCTACCACATTGACAGTCACGTTTATAATTAGTTGCCGTTATGAAATCCCCAATGTTGAGGCCTTGTTGCTCGCTGTACTGTAGTTAGAGTTTTGGGCCGGCTGCACTTTATGGATGGAGTCTGTGGCATGCTTGTGTATTCTGTAGGATGGTGGTTTTGTGGCAGGCTTGTGTATTCTGGTGGATGGTGATTTTATGGCAGGCTTGTGTATTCTGGTGGATGGTGATTTTTAAGATGGGAGCGAACATTTCTGGTGTTTCCATTTTTAGTCTCGACTTGTTTATCGCACATTCTCTTTTTCGTTTAAAACCCAAGAATCGCTAAATAGGTGCATTTGCATTTTCTTTGCTAACGAGAGCGGACATCTTTCCAAAGTTTTCACCACTAAGTCAGGCTATTTGATAGGCTACAACAATGCGGTGAAGCATAGAGAAAGCAAGAGACTGACTATAGCACAAGATTCACAACAGGTATTGCACAATTGAATATTGTGTGTCGTCGTCGTGGCCAACCAATATTGGGTTGCATGAGAACATCATCTCCCAAGCCCATTATATACAGTTTTTCTTGCAAGCTTTCCCCTTGTTAAATGTTGCTTCTGTTGGCAAATCAACCACCCTGGCTGTAAATGTGACAAATGTGAAGTCCTGCCCTACTCAGGAAATATGGTCTTATCCTTTTAGCATAAAAAAGATTTTGTTTTGTTTTGAAAAACTGTGATATTACATTTAGGCAATATCACCCAGCATTATTTTTTACATTTCTATTATTATTATACTTTTTTTTATTATAAATGTATGCATACAGTTAGATAGGGCACAGATAGGGTCACGTTGCATAAATTGGCAATACATCAAATAATACATTTCATTTTTTAGGACATTTTAATAAGATATCAAAGCCGTTGTTATTCTTAGATAAATAAAAGATATGGATGTTGTTAGTTTGAATTATTTGTAACATGCATGAAGCCACATAGAGAAACACGAGCACAGCGTACCTTTGGTTAATTCTGTTGGCTTTGTAGAGGGCCTCCAGGTCTCCTTTCAGAGATCTGTGGAAGTCCCCTGGCTCTACCTGACAAGCAGTTTTGAAAAACATTAACAGCATCATTACCATAATTCACTGATTATGTTGATCATTACATTCACAATAAGTTGACTGGGACAATAACCAAGTACAGGAAGCAGTGACCAAATTCCTCATGGAATGGCTGTCTCTAATCCATTTAAATTACCTGGTGGATGGCATCAACCCCATTAAGTTGTCACCCTCGTGCCAATTCTTCTGTATATCAGAAGCCTTCGACAATGCTACAGTTAAAAGGGGCAGTTCTCCCAAATTTCGTTTTAAAACATTTCCCCCCCTTATTATTTTGGTGCCATCTATCCATCCAGATCGTTTTTTTGTGTGATTCGCATAGTTGTGTAAATATCTGCCATACACATTTGAAAAACTCAAGATAAATTACTCAAGATGATCCACACAACTAGCCCACAACTATTCTCTACCGAACGACACCCCCCATAATAATCAATGGGGATGTACTTTTGTGTGAAATAGTTCCTACATGAAACTGCTCACAACAAGGTATTTCTGTTGGACCTGCAGGGCTAGCCTTCTGTGAGGCCGTCACCATGTCAGCATTATGAATGAGGATCGGGTAGACTCAACCACAACTGTGAAACACAACACATGGCTCCAGCTATACTAGGGAGCCTAGCCTTGTTTGAATAGAATATATTGATGTATTCAACAAGGTACAATTATAATTATTAAAAATTGTAAAATGTTGAAATCCTACACAGAATCGGAAGAAACACCACAACGCCTCCTACTGCGGAATTCTTCAATCAAAACCTGTTACGAAAGGAAAATGATTACAAACAAAGGCCCATTCAGACACTCTTACTACCTTTGTAGAAATGGACAAACCCTTTGGTCAAAAAGACTAACTCACCTTGCCTTGTACACTATGACCTACGCCGGGGAAGTACATCTGTCCCTCCTCCTTCAGGTTGCTTGGCCAAGAGGGGAAGGCTAGACCCTGACCCCACAGCAGCTCCCGTGCATTATTCTGTGTCCTGGGCCGGTACTGTAGCCGCTGACCGGAGTAGAGCAGGTCGGCAGACTGTAGGTTCTCTTCGCCCATCCTGCCGTCCAACATGTTCGGCGTAAAGTGTCCGTTTAGGTTCCCTTTGTAATGCCCGTTGAAAGTCCCATTGAGTTGGCCGGTCAAGTGTCCACCGTATTGACTATAGTCGCCAGTGAACCCGGCCACCACTCCGCCCTCGGAACCGGCGGAGTGGCGGGGAGAGAGGAGGATGTTGCCGGGGTGACCACTCTCTAGAGTCTGGCCCCCGCCGTTGGTGTGGGCGACCGGGCCGATCTTGGAGTACACTCCGTTGAAGTGAGAGACATCGTACACCAGGCGGGCGGGGCAGGCGCGTCTTTTGAGCATCTCTATGTAGTAGCTACTTCCTTCGAGATCCTGTGCATATTGCTGGAGGAACATGTCGTTGGGAGACAAATCGTATTCTTGACCCTCGACGTCACGGTGCCACCGTCTTCTCTGAGTGCCACGCCGGGGGGAACGGAAGCGCACCGGTGCTCCCATGGCGGCACCGGGGGAGACATCGCTCGTCTGTTCCGGTTTCTTGCGGGGCCGGCCGACCCTGTACTGGCGTCGCGGCGGTTCCTCAAGGTAGGAACGAAGGGGGCCGTGGATGACGGAGTTGACAGGGTTGGAGAGCTTGACGGGCGCGCCCCCCATGGCAGATGTGGCATATGCCGCAGCACTGCTGTTGGATGTGATAATGCTGGACACGGTTTCCCTGCTCATGCTCGCCTCCGCCTGGTGACTGGCATCAGCCTGATATTCCAGCTGGCGGTCCAGGGAGAAAGGTACACTTGGTTGGGGCATGAACCCTGGTCGACTGATCGCCAGTCTGTGGGGGTGTAAGACCCTCTTAGGCAGACCTGCCTATTTAAAGAAAAGAAAAGGACACCATAAAAATACTATTCCATTAGTTCCCACTGACAATCAGCAAAACAGTAGGAAAAACTATCCCCATAAGAAAAACGACTTGAGGTTACATAACACTCTCTCTAGGGCTGACCTTCGAATAATTTTTTGGAATTCGAAGCTTCGGGCCGAGATTCTATTTTAATTCGAAGCGTTGAGATAAAAAAAAAATTTAATACTTTTTTTTGTTGTTGTGGGACTTGTACAGCACTTTGTTCAACTTTGATAGTGCTGTAAAGTTTAAACCTTTTTAGATCTTAGACAAATGAAACACTTTGCTTTCATGAAATATTGTAAGCCGTCATTTGAGGCTTTATAAAAGCAGCACAATGAACACAAATCTGTCAGTGCCGAGTCCGACCTCATCTTAAATAACAAACAGCATTGCTTGTTAGAGTTGATTTTACAAAGAAATAAAAAAATAAACACTTTTTTTTTTTTTTTTTTTTTTTTTTAAATATATATTCAAATTTTATTTTCATATTCGAATCCCATGCCCATCGAACGAAGCTTCGACGCTTCGAAGTATTTAAGACAGCCCTAACTCTCTCACCTGGAAACTCTGCAGGAGGTTGTCCATGGAGCTGGAGCCTGGACGCTGTGAGCCGCCCTGACCCCGTACAGAGTGCCCCACTGGGAGGGGAAGCTCATCCTGACCCCGTACAGAGTGCCCCACTGGGAGGGGAAGCTCATCCTGACCCCGTACAGAGTGCCCCACTGGGAGGGGAAGCTCATCCTGACCCCGTACAGAGTGCCCCACTGGGAGGGGAAGCTCATCCTGACCCCGTACAGAGTGCCCCACTGGGAGGGGAAGCTCATCCTGACCCCGTACAGAGTGGCCCACTGGGAGGGGAAGCTCATCCTGACCAAGAAGCTGCTGCTGCCGCCGCCTAGTCCCGCTGAAGGACATCAGACTTCCCTCTTGAGCTTGCATCAGATCAGGGTTCAGAGAACTAGCCTCGCCTATTGGAAATTAAAGAACGGGGGAAGGGCGGGCAGGTGTACGAGGGAGATAGGGGGACAAACACGAAAAAAAGGCAGTGAGAAGGAACACAGAGGAAGGAACAAGCACAGGGAAGGAGTCAGAGCTGATCCAGGAGGTGACAATCTTTGATCCGAAACTAATTTTGAGTTTTTTTTGTGGGAAGGCGATTTACAAACGTTTGCACAATTAAGAGGATCAATGTCCCTCTGTGTGCATATTGGCGGGGACATTGAATATGGGCTACTTAAGACATGTAGGGAACACAGACGTATACATTTCCAAAGTAAAATGTTGTACATCTACACCAGCACAGCACATTATACATAGTGTATAAAATAAAAGGTGAAGACTAATAAAAAATTTGACAGTTGATTGAAAGGGTGATTAAAGAAATCAATTAACAAATCATCAGACAATGTAGTATGAGAGAAAACAAATTATATTTTCTAGAAACAGAAACTGAGGCACCTACCTAGTGTTTCAGGTCTTCCAACTTAGAACCAGACAATTGTCAGCGCAGCTAGAATGCAATGCATACAGTAATAAATAGAAAGGAAATGGATTGGGATAGGCTATGTCAAACAAGCGCATTAGAACTCTAACCACAGGCAAATCCAAACCTTACCTTTCAAAACAGGACAAAGGACAATTAATAGGAGGACAGGAGGAGCCGGCAGAGAGATCAACAAGGGAGTGAAAGAAGCAATCGTAAGCTTGCGCTGCTGTCAAATGAAAGATTCACTTACAAAAACGGAATGACAAACCTCAAACAAAGTAGCCACCATGATCCGCTAACTTGGTTTCGGGGGGACATGTGCTGAATCCACAGCGCTTGGACACGAAGTGAATGTGATCATTTGTGTGCCGTTCCTGTATTGAAACAGAAAGTCATCCTGTGTTTAAGGACGTGCGTGTGAAGGGGAACTGGGAACTGCTTCTACGGGCAACCGGTCTGTTCTCCCAACAAATACGGACATATTCAACATTTAAAAAGGTGCTGTAAGAGGTACTCTGCTGTTAAAATAAGTGGTCTACGTGTTAAAGTAATAGCTCTACATTACTAAAGCCATCGACACAGTGACAGTGTTATTGTCAAGTAACATGGGTCCCTCCGCTCTGCAGTAAACAGAAAATTCATTTTCTGGTATCCCGTTCCCACTTTATCTAATTAGACTGCAAAAATGGTCCGACAAAAATATGAAATTAGTTTTAAATCTGGCTTGGCGAGATTTCTTGAAATGAGTAAAACATTTCTAGGGTTCTCTCTCCTGATGATAAATGTATTTTCTGTTTACTGGAGAGCGGAGGGACTGAGAGACCCATGTTACTGACCAAACACTCTATATCAGTGAGTGATGGCTGTAAGAATGTAGAGCTATTCAACACTTATTTTAACAAGAAAATACCACTTACAGCTCCTTTAACGTACATAAAGAGATCAAAATAATCTATTGGGATACAATGTTCAGTAATTTTAGTACTAATATATGTACTGCTTAAACATGTGCTATGAATACACAAAGGCTATGCTGATCTACACGGTAAATAATTTGTAATCATCTTGTGGGTGAAAACCACTCAACCTCCCAACCACCTGAAAACGTTAGGCTCAAGTCTCTCCAGCTCGCCATTTGTATCAATACAAAGATGCCAACACGTTCGCCAAAGTTAGTGCCGTCTTATCAAGCGTGATCCCCTTTCAACCCATTTCTCCCCCACCTCCGTCTAAAGAAGAATGTAGGTTACTGAAGGACACCCCGAGAGGACACGCACAGTGACATTAGCCAAGAGAGTGCAGCCGTCTTGACTCCTGAACTAGTGACATGTGAACGGTTTACTCATAGGTTGCCCATTACATACGGTTACCCCTGGAGAAACGCAGGCATGGAAACCACAGAGGAAAAACCCATGTTGATTTCTGCAAACAGGACATCTCTCTTGCCAACAATAGCATGGTAACTAATTATAGGGGGGGGGGATTCAATATTCAGCATGATATACCGTATTTATAAACAATTTGAACTTGCTGCTCTTTCTTTTGAGTTGGGGGGAAAAAAACGAATATGAGGATCTTACAGCCTCCAGCAACAGCTGTATGGTAATTAATAATACAAAAAATAAAGATGAGTTTGAATGTTAGATCAGGGTGTTGTTGTAAGGACTCAAAAATGTTTAAAATAAGGAACGGAAAAATGCCAATGATAGAATTAAGGTGAAAGGCCAGCACAGCACAAAAGACAGATTGAGCTATTTTTCCCCCCTCACAACAGTCAACACCACATTAGCATTTAAAGGCAAAAATAAATTTGTATTTGGCCTGCTGATATGTTTCGCTGCCAGATCTGGCATATATCAGCAGCATAATATATAGATCTGGCTGATATCTATATCTATCCCCAGCATTGGCTGGTAGAAAAAGTAGGAATGGAAATGATGGCAATTACATGCAAAATACTGTATGGCAAGAGCTAAGATTTAGGCTATGCACATCTAATAACTTTGTTATTACCGTGTTTAATAATCAATAATGCACTGAAATGACATGGCCACAATTGTGATCCAAATAAAGTGGTATAATGGGTTACCTGATTCAGAAAATGTATCGAAACCACCGTTGGACATCACTGGAGGCAATCCTGTCCTATCTCTGAAAGGGAGGTTGCCTTGGGACGGTTTTAGATAGTGTCCAAACTGCTGCCGGCGAGGGTCTGGAGTGGCCATTGATCCCATGGCTTCATGTCCACCGTAGCCTAACGTCCCAAAGTTTCCACCGAAAGCAGGGTTATGCATTTGATTCATTGGCCCTGTAAACGGATCCATATTTACAATTTCACCTGCATTCCGACTAACTTCACTGCTGATGTCCTGACGGCTGGGGATTTCCGTCCTACCGTGGAGCTGATGGGGCCCTTGCACACTCTGCAAATGTGACATCTGAGGCACACTTTCCTCACAGAAAGAGGATTTGCCAGTTGTGCCAGCGTGGTGACCGTTCTGGGAACTCTGGTGGCTCAGGGACTGAAGGAGCTGGGCCATGGAGGTGTTAGGGGGCACAAGTCTCTTCACTGGCTCTGGATAGCCAGAGGAACTAGACACGGAGCCATGTGGGACGTGCATGTTAAAAGACACGTCGCTACCAGCCTCACTGGACTGTTTACGCTTACGAAGCACCGCTCTCTGTTGGGCCATCAGTTTGTCTCTTAGTGCTGCTCTTCCACTTTGGCCCTCGCTTACAGGAGGCCCAGGATTCTGTATAAATTGGGGGTCTGAAATGGCATATTCATCAAGACTCCTTGGCCTGCCACCACCAACCAGCCCCGGGTGTCCCAGACTGCTGGCCCAAGCCTCTGCTCCTGCTGGGCCGTCAGTAACTTTGTTTTGATTTACTAGCTGTGCTTTGGCTGCTGCAGACAGTAGACTACTGGCTGGGAAGGGGAAGGAATCCTGCTGATCCAGTGGTTGGTGAGAGGGCACTCCTAGCGAGGGGTTGCTCAGACAGACATTGTCAGATCCAGGAGCTGGAGGGCACAAGGAGTTGGGGTGCCTGCTCAGAACACTGTTCATCCCCCCTAGGAACTGGTTGGGCGCATCCTTCAAGTAGTGGAGTGGCACAGAAGGCAGAGGGGAACCCGCTCGTGGAGCCCGGGAAGGCAGCTTTGACACTTTAAGACCTGTGCTGAGAGCATAGCTCCCATGTTCAGGAGAAATGGAGGACAGGGAGTAATGGGGCGTCTCCTCCACCCTGATGAGAGCAGGTCCAGTCATATGCAATGGGGATGTGATGGGCGAAGATGAAACAGACAAGGTTGTAGGGTGCTGCACCCTGTGGCCATGCCCAGCAGGTCCAGACTTGGCCATTGGCATGGGAAGGTTGCTAGGTAATGGGACAATAGCAGGAGGAATGTTTACATTCATAGATGGTACCTGAGGCTGGGTGAATTGGAGGGTGGTGGGTACGTTCGAGATTGCTTGATCCTGAATGTGACTTTTGCTTGGGATGGGGTCAAGAATCCCAAGAGGATCCTTCTCAGAGGTCACCTGCTTTTTCTGCACAACACAGGGAAGAAGCCGAGAGACGGGTGGAGGCTGCAACGTGCGGCACGCGGATGGAGGCTTATGCTGATAGTCCACACTTTGAGGGTAGTTGCAAGGAGATTTCTGCACATTGGGGTTTTTGGCATTAATGGAAGGTGATAAGGGGACATTAGTCCTCCCAGCCATAGCACAAGAGGGCTGAGTGCCTGAAGGGGAGCCATGGACAACAATGCTAGGTGGTGAGAGAGAGGTAAACCGCTCGCCATTCATATGGCAAGGACCAGAGCTTAGCGCTCCATGAAAACCAAGTGCAGAGGGGTCAGGACTCCTCAGAGATTCAGTTCTGGGAGACGGGGTGCCGTCGCCATAATGTTGTGAGCTACAGGAGGCCGATGAGGGGCTGAGCAAGACACCGTGTCGGCTACGATATGGGGACCTTTGGGCACTGTGGTCACCGCTGCCGAGCCTCGACCTGTTACGGGCTGGGTATGGATCCTTATGGGGGGGGGAGTTCAGTTCGTGCTGATAGTACAGTTGACCAGGCAATGGCATTTTGTAGGGATTCTTGCCGTCGAGTGCAACCGATTTGGATGGGCCATTGTGCATATCGTTCCTTATTGCTTGATGAAATAAGGAACCCTTATGACCGGCACCTGAAAACACAAGACAGAAATATTGATCATGGAATACATCTCATTATAAAATGGGTAACTCAAAAACAATCTGATTGGTTCATAGCCATGGTATATTAACCATATAACAGCTATAACGTTTAATTAACTGCCAACTGCTAGACCTTCATGGGAGCCCATACATGACACTGTGCTGCCCCTAACATGAGACTGGAGTAAGGCTGTCGCCAAAGCCTGTTTTTGGGATTCGAACTTCGTCAGGGTTTTTCGAACGAACGTCCGAACCTTCGTTAAAAAAAACAACTAAATCCTCAATTTGAATAAAGTGATTAATCTGATTAAATTAGTATTTTTTTATTTTTATTAAATCAACTTTCCAGCCCCAGATCAGGGAGAAGCCCCAGACCAACTAAATCAATTAAATCAACGTTCTTTAATGAATATAACTCATCAGTTTCTTTTAATACTATAATACTAGTGTAGCCTAATCTTTATCTGCAACTGTGAAGAAAAAACCCATTGGAACAGAATTAATAGAAAGAAATATATAAAAAATAAAAATAATAATAATAAATTAATTTTTTATTAAAAATTAAAAAAATTTATGTTGATTTAGAATTCGAATACCAACGTAACGAACCGAGGTTCGAACATTTGGGCTCAGCCCTAGACTGGAGAACCACTTCTTTATTGACTCATTTAGCTAACGTTAACCCAAATGAGTCGTGTTACCTGCCGCTGCAATCTGACATGTGTGCCGGAGCTTTGGCAAGAACCTTCCCGGATCTCTCCTTGTGCTGGTAACGGACCGGGGCGATGCCAACTGGCCCATAACGTTAAATGTATTGACGCTCGCAAACACCTAGCATAGTGCAATTCTCCCACTCAGTCGCTGTCTAATCCATCTCTGACTGTCGTAGACAAAACTAAATCTGTAATGCGCCCAAACGGTAGACTTAAATAATGCTAGCAGAATGTTATGTGATATTGCTCATCTTGTCCACTTACCAGTAGCCTAATATACAAATCTACCCTGTTCGGTTTTGGATTTAAATGCAGTGAGCATGAATTACTAATGTTAACTGAACTTAGTATTCCTTATTCTTAGTGTTGTATGACAGTAAGTGGAAATACTGTCTGTAGTCAAAGGCCAGTTAAACAAACAGAATCACTCCATACACACCCCATGAGTGATGTATTAGGCTACAGCATCAGTTATTGGCCAAAGATACAAGAATGGTTGAGAGATAACCCTTGTTTAACTGTTGATCCAACATATGTTACGTATGTGTCAAATACACACACAAATGTTGTCACTTTGGATTTCAGTATTTGTGAAATTCTAATTCAAACCAATAATTAGTCTGGTATCGGGCCGATATCAAATGACCAGTATCGGCATCAGTTACACATACCAGTGTCAGCGCCGGGGAGCCGTGACTCCATGCTCCTGTGCAGGGCGGCCACAGCGATGATCTTCCTCTTGTGAATGCACAGTTTGGTGACATCCGCGTCTGCTCTGGCGTCCTCAGCTGTCCTCTGCTTAACCGCAGCACCGGGGTCAAAGTTGAACACCTGACGAGCAAAGAAAACAATGATACACTCACTGGCAGTGTGTGTGTGTGTGTGTGTGTGTGTTAAGGCTGTCCCCGAAGCCTGTTTTTGGGATTCGAACTTCGTCAGGGTTTTTCGACCGGACGTTCGAACCTTCGTTTTTAATTTTAAAAAAAATCATAAAAAAAAAAAAAAAAAATTTAATATCCTCAAAATCCTCAATTTGAATAAAGTGATTAATCTGATTAAATTAGTTATTATTATTTTTTTAAATCAACTTTCCAGCCCCAGACCAACTAAATCAATTAAATCAACTTTCTTTAATGAATATAACTCGTTTTTTTTTCAATACTATAATATTAGTGTAGCCTAATCTTTATCTGCAACTGTGAAGAAAACCCCCATTGGTTTAAACAGAATGAATAAAAAATTAAATTAAATACAAAATAAATTTTATTTTTTTAATAAAAAATAAAAAATTCGAAACTTTTTTTTTTGTATTTTATTTTTTTATTATTTTTTAAACAAACATATAAACAAACATGACAACACACGATAAGATATACAAGCATTAATTGTCAGGGCACATCCAATGAGATCACATTTTAGTTAGTTGTCTTATATAAGATATACCCCTAATACCTGTTATCTAAAAAAACCTACACACATATGCTCCAGCTCGAACCCCCCCCTCCCGGACCCCACCTTGAGAAGTACCTCCACTATCCCTCGCACCTAACCAGACACTACCATTATAAGCTAGCTTTTATTCTCTCCACCACTTCTAACCACATTGACATTTTGGATTCATTGAGACCCAGAATTCTTGCTGTAGATATTTCATGGTAAATTACATCGAGATATGTAAGAAACCAAACTTTACGGCACATTTTTTCCGGTTGAAACCAGCGTGATGCGATCAGCTTTTTGGCTACTGTGATACCCGATAAAACCAATCTCTTTAGCTGTGGATTCACTGCAAACTCAAAAACAAGTTCAAGTTCAAGTTCTTTAATAGTTGTCATACAGAAGTACAGAATACTTTCATACAAAATGCTTCTTACTGTTACGCTCCAGAGACTGTGCTAGACAAGATAGTATCAAATAACATAATAACATAATATAGCATGAATTTAGAAGAAGAAAATGAGGTCACAGTTGTTCGGTATAGACATATGTACAATGTTCTGAGTTACCATATAATATACAATACACAATACTATGCAGTGTACTAATGTACAGTACTATCTAGTGCAAAGCAGAAATGGGATGAGGTACAATTTTAGGTACAATTTACAGTAAGGTGTACGAGTTGTAGTGCAATCCTTCATCCATAAATATAAAGTGTGGGGAGTGGGTGCTACAGTGTGTTTGTTTAAAGTGGGTGTGTGCTATAAAGTGTGTGTAGTGGGTGCTACAGTGTGTTTGTTTAAGTGAGTGTGTGCGTGTGGATGTGTGTGCTATGTGTGTTTGGTGGTTGTTGTTGTGTAGTGTTCATTCATTGTTCGTTTAGCAGCCTGATGGCCTGGGGATAGAAGCTACTTCTGAGTCTTTCTGTGCTCGCCTTGAGACTCCTGTATCGCTTGCCTGACGGCAGCAGTTCAAAGAGGCAGTTGTTCGGGTGGCTCGAGTCCTTAATAATTCTCTTAGCCTTCCCCTTGCAACGCTTGTAGTAAATGTTCTGGAGGGTGGGGAGCCTCCAGAACATCATTCAATAATAATACCGAGGGGTGTACAGGTATATTCCAAGATACGAGTTTTGATATTTGTTGGGTCACATCTTTCCAGAATGCCTTAACTGGTGAGCAGTCCCAATACATGTGCATAAATGTCCCTTCGTCCCCATTTGCACATTGGGTGCATTTGGAATCTTGTTTAAGCCCCATTCGGCACAGTCTTATAGGAGTCAAGTATGTCCTGTGAATATAGTTAAGATTGATTTGTTGATGATCCGGGTTCCTTGATGTAAGTCGGACATTTGCCCAGGCTCCTTGCCAATCAAAGTCATTTTCCAGGTCTGGTATATCCCTCCTCCAGACAGAGTCAAGTTGGAGGGTTTCATACGAGGACGTTAGTAATTGATGATAAAATTCTGAAACAAAACCTCTCGATGTCTCTCTTGCGTAGAAGAATTTGTGGTATCTGTGGTGTTCAATTGGTCTGTCTAATGGAACACTGTGAGACTTCAAACATAGCTCTAACTGTTTGTGAAAAAGCCATGTGGACTTGGTGAGATTAAATTTTTTGCGTATTTCTTTATCACTACAAAAACCCTGTTTGTTAAAAACACCCCCTAATGAGTGTATGCCTTGCTCTTCCCATATAGGGAATCTTATAGGTTGTTTTCCAATTAAGAGTGCATTGTTATTGAATAAGGGAGTATGATTGTGCCATTTTTGTGAGTTAGGATTTTTTTTTTGTGATTCACGCCATATCCGGATCGCATGAGTAATTATGGGGCCAAATTTTCGTTCACAGTGCTTGATTGGTAGTTTAGTGTATGCTATGTCCTTCAGTCTATGTGGGGCTACTATGTTTTCTTCTATTTTTCTCCAGGATGCTAATGCTTGGGAGTCAAACCATGTTGTCAATGGACTTAATGTGTACGCCTTAAAATATAGGAAAAAATCTGGAAATGCCATGCCACCATCTGCTTTATTTCTCTGTGCGGTGGATCTTTTTATACGTGGTGGTTTGTTATTCCAAATAAATTTGTATGTGGAGGAGTGTAATCTTTTCCAGTAACCCTCTGGAGGGGGTAACGGTAGCATTGAACTGAAGAAGTTGATTTTAGGTAGTACATCCATCTTAACTATTGATATCCGTGCTTGTACTGTGTTTTTAAGTTTTGCCCATCTATCAAGGTCGTCTTTGATTTTGTTTTGGATTTTTGTGTAGTTGTGCTTCACCGTTTGTCTTATGGTAGGGAATATTTCCACTCCCAAGCATCTGAAATGTTTTACCATCGGTATCTGTCCTGGGAGGGTTGTATCTTTTTTTGCAGGGGTGTTAAGTGGAAGGAAAGCAGACTTCGGCCAATTTATCTTAAATCCCGATAAATCACCAAAGTCCTCAATCAACTTGAGCAGATGAGGCAATGTGGTGTTGGGGTTTTGCATGAACAATATTACATCGTCCGCATATAAACAAATTTTGTTGTTGTGTGCCCTTGATTACGATTGGTTCTATGGATTGGGATTGTCTTATATATTGTGCTAAAGGCTCTAATGATAGATTGAACAGTCCGGGACTAAGAGGACAACCCTGTCTGGCAGAGCGTGATACCGGAAATATTTGGGAGATGATTGTGCCTGTTGTAATCATGGCCGATGGGTCTTTGTATAATACTTTAATCATATCGATGAATCCTTTTCCTAACCCCATCCTTTCTAGCACTGCCCACAGATACGACCATTCCAGCCTGTCAAAGGCCTTCATAGCATCCAGGGACAGCATCGCCTTAGGTATGGTGTCCTCCTTGTCGGCATCAAGTACGTGCAGTATACATCTTATGTTCTCAGTGATCAGGCGGCCTCCTATGAAGCCAGTTTGGTCCGGGTGAACTAAAGACGTCATATGCTTTTGTAATCTGATGGCTAATACCTTAGAGTACAGTTTGATATCTGTTCCGAGGAGGCTTACAGGTCTATAACTACCGCACTCGTTGGGGTCTTTGTCTTTTTTAAGGAGGACTGTTATGAGTGCAATATTGTCATTTTTATGGAAGTTCCCCTCCTTGACTGAGTATAAGATCATATTTAGTAATAAGGGGCCAATTATGTCCCAACAAGAAAGGTAAATTTCTGATGGGAAACCGTCTCTTCCAGGAGCCTTACCACTTTTCATTGCGGTTATGGCCTTCTTGAGTTCCTCTAGTGTGATCAGTGTTTCTAACTGTTTAGCGTCATCCTCTGAAAGTTTAGGGAGAATAATTTGATTAAGAAATGTGTCCATTTTGTTTTGATCGAAGGTAATTTCTGATTTATATAAGTCGGAGTAGAATACTTTGAATGTATCGTTTATTTTTACAGGATCTGTTACAAGTACTTGTTGTGCTCTAATGGTAGTTATATCTGCAAATGTTGCATTAATTCTTAATCGCATGGCTAATAGGTGGCTGGGTTTGGGACCATGGGAGTACTGCTGTTGTCTTGTGCTGCGTATTTGTATTTCCGATTGTTGTCTGTATATGGCATTGATCTCTATTTTTAGTACGTTAACTTGATTTTCTAGTCGAGTTGAGTTGTTGTATTTCAGAGAATTAAATAACGTTGAGTAAAGCGTTTCCAGCTCAGCCAGTTTTGTGCTTTGATTCTTGCGCATTTTGGAGGAAAAGCTATCCGTGAAGTCTTTGATCATTCCCTTTACCGACATCCATATTATTCTGGGGTCATGCACCGAGTTTGCATTCTCCCGTTGGAATACTATAAGAGCTTCTTTGAGTTGTGTAATGAATTCCTTGTTATTAAGCAGCAACGAGTTAAATCGCCATCTTGGGGCTCGGGAGGATAGTATACCAAATGTACCTTTAAGGAGTAAATAACAGTGATCTGATAGTGCGTTGGGTATCATTTCCACTTCATAATTATCAAATAGTCTCTGTGATGCAAAGACATAATCTATTCTGGATAGTGTATTATGTCTCGCAGATCGACAAGAGTACTTTCGGGTCGTGGGATTAAGTAACCGCCATAAGTCATTTACACCTGTAATCTTTGACCAATCCTTTAATGCCTTCGATGAATTCTTTTGTTCGCTGGAAAAGGCGAGGTAAGATTTGTCCATCCTTGGGTTCCAGATGGCATTAAAATCCGCTCCTATTATAAATGAGTAATCGGGAATGTCTAACATTGCATTGGTTAATGTAGTGAAGAAATCTTCTTCGTACAAATTTGGGGCGTATACCGCTATCAACGCTATTTTCCTGTTCTTATGTTCAATCTTAGCTATAGTTATCCGACCTTCTACATCAGACCATACTCCCTTTAGTACAATATTCAACTTACGTTTAACGACTATTGCTACACCCCGAGTTCTCGTACCAATAGAGTGACTGATATTATGGTATATGTTGTCCGCTAATTTATCTATGTCTTTCCCTAGAATGTGCGTTTCGCTTAGCAGAGCAATGTCCACATGTTCTTTTTTCAGTGTGAGCACGCTTTTGCGTTTGAGTTGGTTATTTATTCCCCCGGTGTTCCATATCATTATATTCAAACTAGCCATAGTCTATACATGTTGCATTGTAATTTTTGGTAATGCTTCTAGAGTGCGAGGCAATAATAGATATACATCCCACTAGTGAGGTCCCGTTGAGAGCCGAGCTTAAAAACATACATATATACAAATAAAAATCCCCTACCCTTCCCTCCCACCGAGAGTCGTACAGGATTGTGTTCCATGAACACAACCTTTGCGTATGACTCCCTCCCTTGCACCACCGGATATCCCAGAATGATCCAATTATCCTTAACATTCCTATGTATACCATAGGATCTAACACTCTAAATTCTACCATAAGTAGAATGTCGACTGTGGCTTGGCCACTTTCCCGTAAAAATAAATAAAAATTTAAATGATAAAACTAAAAATAAAGACCAAAAATAAGCTTCAATTGTCATGCCCTAATCACTTACATTTTATATGAACTTGTGTAATTTATAGTAACCCATGAATAATATGAAGGTATTGAACTGAAGAGAGAGCCTCAATAAATCAGAGAGAGCGGATGAAAAAGAAAAAAACAAGTAAAAAGAAAACATTAACTTAGATCTTAAAAGAGCATTGCTATGCTTAAACATCTAAAGTATAAATTGGAGAAGTAGTGGAATTATTTCCCATTAATAAAAAACAGTTTTTAAATACGTATATGCAGCATTTCCCCTGACCGGGGTGGGCGATGATCGTTGTGTAGAGTGATATTTCTGCCGGCCGGCTATGATGGCTCTGTGGTTCTGCATCTAGATAGCTGTTGATTATTCCCCCGAGGGGCTTCTGGTAGAGTGAATGACCACGTATTGCTGATATTCCAGAATGTTCCAAATATCAAAGAATGCTTCGATGTTCTAGATTATTCCAATATGTCATTTTTACATTGTTTGAATGTTCCAGTATGTTCTGGAGTGTTCCAATCTTGAATCCAATATGTCCGCAATAATATAAACACGTCGGGGAAAGCATTCAAAAACTCTGAGCACGTAGGTCTCTCTGTCCCAAATCCTCGGTTATTAAAGATTGTACTATATGGTGACCTTGCATAACTGAGATTAAAAGGCCATTTATACACTATTCTGCGTGTTGTGCAGACAAGAATTTGGCTGCATCTTCAGGCGAGTTGAGGAGAACCCTTGCTCCTTGTTTATCGACAATGCGAAGTATTGCAGGGTATATTAGTAGGGGTCTGTATTTCTCCAGGTATAGTTGAGACATCACTGTCTTGAACTTGGCACGCAGTTCCACTACATCACGACAATAATCTTCAAAGCAGTGTATTGGTACCTCCATGTATTTCAGATTGCCTTTCATCCAAAAATTCGAAACTTTGATTTAGAATTCGAATGCCAACGTAACGAACGAAGGTTCGAAGGTTCGAACGTTTGGGCTCAGCCCTAGTGTGTGTGTGTGTGTGTGTGTCTATAACTTAACTATAAAACTGGGGACACATTTCAGACTAGAAACCAGTCGACTGGGAACAGCTTTTACGATGAGGGATAAAACCCCAATATGGGAAAAAGCAGGGCTCGACACTTACGTCTTCTCAAGGAGCACAGTGAAACATTTTCATACGGATACACTGTTGTCAGATTGATTGATTGATTGATTGATTGATTGAAAAGTTTATTAACAGATTGCAGAATGGGTACAGTACAGTACAGCTCAATACATACAATTGTTAAGGGGATGCAGACCAGAGAAAGACTTTCGTCTTGTTTACATCAGGGTCCCTCCATTTTCAATTCATCATAACATATATGACATACATGACATACAGATAGACAGTACTGCTACATCTATACATTTATGACATATCAGATTTGCAAATACAGTACTGTTTGTGATACAAAAGTGTCCAGAAAAGGAGTGTATATACATTTGGCATAGAAACTGTACATTGAAGGAGGTTGGTTGGGTGGGGTGGGGTTGGGTGGGTTGGGTGAGGGCTGTACATTGGAGGTGGGGGGGGGGGGGGGGGGGGTTGGGAAGGGGACACACACACATTTTACACTGTACATTGGAATATTGACAAAGCCTTACTTGGTCATTTACTGTACAACTAGGTTAGGACATTTGTAGGGGCCAGTTTCGAGTTGCAGTCTCACGTAGGTGTTTTTTGAGAGTGTTTTTGAAGGTGGGTAGTGATTCACATTCCTTTACAGCTTTAGGCAGGGCGTTCCACATTGATGTGGCATAATTGCGAAACGTGTTTAGTCCCTTGTTTGAGCCGAATCTGGGTTTTACATGATTTGTGGAGCTCCCTCTGGTGTTGTGATCGTGGTATTCACTGACCTTTGGGAAGTATTTTGACATGTACATGGGTACCTTGGTCGCGTAGTGTATCTTGTAGACCAGGCCCATTGCAAGTTGCTGTACTCTGTCGTCTACTCTAAGCCATCCTAGGTTGTCAAAGTGGGCAGGGGTGAGGTGGGTTCTAGGAGTCAGGTCAAGTAGTAGTCTAACTAGCTTGTTTTGAGATGTTTGTAATTTGTTTTTTAGTGCCTTTGAGGTGCTTTGGTACCATGAGGTGCAAGCATAGTCGTAGTACCCTTGAATGAGTGCTCCTGCTAGAGTCTTCAGGGTATTCTTGTTTACCAGAGAGGAGATCCGGTACAAGAATCGCGTTCGTTGGTTGACTTTTTTTATTACATTGGATGCCATTTTGTCACAGGAAAGATTAGCCTCTAGGATGGAACCCAGGTAGGTAATTTCATCTTTCCTTGTGATAATATTGTCACCCACTGTAACCGAGAAGCCGTCGGTCTTGCTGAGTTTGTTATTTGAACCGAAGAGAATGGACTCTGTTTTGCCCATGTGTAATGATAGTTTGTTGTCGGCGAGCCATATGCAGATTTTGCCTAGTTCCGAGCTGAGGGCTTTTTCAACCTGTAACTTGTTCTTGTCAGAGACCAGCAGGGCTGAGTCGTCCGCAAACAGGAACAAGTTGCAGTCACAAGCTGACGACATGTCATTTGCATAAATTAGGAATAGTAACGGTCCTAGTATGCTTCCTTGTGGAACACCACAGCTCACTGTGAGGGGGGGGGATAGTGTACCGTTTACTTCCACCATCTGTTCCCTCCCCTCCAGGTAGGATTGTATCCAGCTCACTGATAAACTATCAAAACCAATTGCTTTTAGCTTGTCAATCAGAATGGTGTGATTGACAGTGTCGAAGGCCTTTTGTAGGTCCAGCATGACCATGCCGCAGTATTTGCCCGCGTCCACCTCTTGTTTGATGTGGTCGTTCAAGTAGAGAAGGCATGTGTCAGTGGAGTGGGATGTTCTGAAGCCAGATTGGAATTCGTAGATTAGATTTTTTTCCGCGAGGTACTTTTCGATCTGTTCGTATACTATTTTTTCCATGACTTTCGAGATGGATGTAAGGATAGAAACAGGGCGGTAGTTACCCGGGTCTAATTTGCTGCCCTTTTTGTGCAGGGGTGTTACTCTCGCAATTTTGAAGTCCTTGGGGACGTGTCCCTGTTTTATGGAGAGGTTTATTATGTGTGTGATGACTGGGGTGATGGCTGCTGCTGAGTCTCTGAGGAATTTGGAGGGGATGTTGTCATGGCCAGTGGCCTTGTTTGGTTGGAGGGCGCTCAGTTTTTTGAGTACCTCATCTGTAGTTACTATTTCCAGTTTGAAGTCATCTTTGTGGACGCCTAGGTTCTTGTAGTATGCTACTATGTGTTCTACCCCATACTGCCCTGAGTGGGAGGGTAGTTTGTTTACCAGTGTTGTGGCTATGTTTGTGAAGAAAGTGTTTAAGTAATTGGCTACATCCAGCTCGTCTGTGATGAGCGTGTTGTCCGTCTTTATGTTTATGTTTGAGAACCTGGTTTTGAGTTTTTTACTGCAGCCTAGTTGATTGTTGAGTAATTTCCAAAGTTCACGTGGTTTATTTTTGTTTTCCTCGGTTTTGTCATTGATGATTTTTTTTTTAGCAGTTTTGATCATGGAGTTTACGTCATTTCTTAGTCTGTTTCTTTCTAGTTTGAGTTCAGTCACGTGGTCTTGGAGTTCACTGCTCGTGCTTTTGGTAAGCTTTGACTGACTTTTACGAAACTCAGAGCATTTTTTGTCTCTGGCTTTCATAGCGGTCAGTATTTCAGTGTGCATCCATGGCTCAGCGCGATTTTTTACCCTGGTGGTTCTTAGGGGGGCCATGTTGTTTAGTATTGATGAAAATTTGGTTTTGAAGCCAAGCCAAGTTTCTTCAACCAGTGTACCATTGAGTTCATCTGACCAGTCCAGACTCTCCAGTTCAAGGTTAAAGGCCTCGCTAGAGTAGGTTTTGAGGTCTCTAGATGTGACTGTTTTGTGACAGCCAGCCTTTAGTTTTAGCTTTTTGCGGGTACAGAATATCATATAATGATCACTTAACCCGCATGCTATAACCCCTTTATTGGTATGTGTGGGAATCGGATTTGATCAATTCTGGTTCTTATTGAATCTCTATTCCGATTCTAATATTTCTGGTGGGGGAGAACATTAAATATCAAAACGATTCTACTTTATTCTTGGCATATTTAGGCTATAGTCCGTCAATTGTGAACCATGACATGAAGGTATCTTTTTCTCTTAACTTGCTGTAATTTAGCCTTTAGTTAAATCCTATTTAGTTGTCATCCGTTTCTGATACATTATGACAGGAATATATCAAAGGAGGCTTATTCAATTAATTAATATTACTGTGGATGATAATCCATCTTGCTTAGCTAGTACCTAAGGAGACAACTGTACTGTTGCCAAGGAACGTAAGCCGGTCACCTTAAATCACTGCTCAGTGACATTCATCCACTCTTTCTGTGCTCATCTTCCACATAGCTAAGGTGAAAGGAGTTCTCTTTAATAGGTCAAGGTCAACTTTATTTATATAGCACATTTAAAATCAACCGAAGTTGTACCAAAGTGCTGTACAATACAACAACAGAAATAGTAAAATAAATACAAAATACGGTATACACACAAAGTCATATAACTACCAAAAAGTTTAAAAAACAACATCACGACACAACCAAGGGATGTGTGGCTTACCAAGCCTCAGAACGCCAATAAAAACAGGTGAGTCTTCAGCTGTGTTTTAAAACTCTGTAGGGTCTGGGCAGCCCTAATTTGCAGTGGAAGACTGTTCCATAATTTAGGGGCAGCCACAGCAAAAGCTTGATCGCCTTTAGTCTTTAGCCTAGACCTCGGGACATCTAAGAGTAGTTTATTTGCTGACCTCAGTGCTCTAGCAGGGGTACAAAGATGGAGGAGTTCAGCTAGGTACTGAGGGGCCAGACCATTTAAGGCCTTGAACACAAACATGGCAATTCTAAAATCAATTCTGAAATTAACACGGGAGCCAGTGCAGGGAAGCCAGTACTGGTCTGATGTGCTCACGCCTCTTTGTGCTGGTCAAGAGGCGTGCAGCAGCGTTCTGCACTAGCTGCAGGCGTCGCAGGGAGAGCTGGTCTAGACCCACATACAGGGCATTACAGTAGTCCAGCCTAGACAATATAAAAGCATGGATGACCCTCTCCAGGTCATTGGGAGAGAGGTAGGGCTTTATCTTTGCAAAGAGCCTCAGCTGAAAAAAGGAGCCTTTTACTACAGACCCAATCTGTCTGTAAAATTTTAGATCGCTGTCAAAGGTGACACCAAGGCTTTTTATAAAATTTAGTTTTTTTGGCATCGAGGGGCCCTAAAGCACCAGCAGAGTTTCCCAACCGGTCCAGATGCCCAAACACAATTACCTCTGTCTTACCGTCATTAAGATTGAGGACGTTTAGGTCCATTCAAATCCTAATGTCGGCAAGAGCGGCCAGCAGAGGTTCAATACAGTCCTTGCACTCAACTTTCAGAGGCAGGTACATTTGGACATCATCCGCATAGCAATGAAAAGAAACATTATGTTTGCGTAGAATAGAACCTAAGGGCAGCATATATAAAGAAAACAACAAGGGACCCAGGATGGAGCCTTGGGGAACACCACAGGTAAGAGGGGCCACATTTGAGGATAATTCACCCAGATGAACAGAGAAACTCCTATCAGTCAGGTACGACTGAAGTAACATAAGGGCAGTACCTCTGATGCCAACACACTGTTCTAGGCAGGATGAAAGGGTGTCTGTGGATGAACCGGGTGCTCTGTAAACTTGCATCTAGGATTATTGTATGTTTACGGGTACCTCTGATATAAAAGATGAACCTCAGCGGTCAGTATATTGTTACACTTGCATAGTCAGACCTCTCTCCACACTACGCTAGTACATGTGCAGCACAGGAGATAGTTCCAGTGTAAAGCACTAAAGTTGCTACCGCTAACTGTTAGGGGTGGGAATCGCCAGAGACCTCACGATACGATACTATCGCGATACTTGCGTCACGATACGATAGTATCGTGATAGTAAATACATCGCGATATATATATATATTTTATTTTATTTAATTTATTATCTTTTTCAACTGCAAAGTAAAACTTTGCAATGCTGACTCCGGGAGTCGAGACCGCAGCCTCTTGCATTGGTGACGAGCGCAATCTCCGCTACGCCACCCGACCGCCCTGTGTCAACATGTTTTATCTAATAAAATAAAGTTCAGTCTGTTCATCTCACTTCAATAATTTTTATTGCAGAACATGGTATTTTCTCAAGCAGACAGATGTAAACACTGTAATCTGTGTTGCATGTACCTGACAAACTGAACTGTTTGTATTACAGTCATATTCCAACTTAACTGAATGCACATGTGTGTGTGGACTACTGTACTATTACAGGTATTGAAATGAACAATGCAACTTCCTTATACATTTTTTATAATTTTTTTATTACGAATAATTAAATATCGATACTTGGCGTCCCTGTATCGATACAGTATCGCCACGCAAAGTATCGCGATACTACTACGTATCGATTTTTTCCCCCACCCCTACTAACTGTATATGATGGGAGACTGCAACGTGTCAAAAACGATGCACAGAGAGTTGAAGCAAATGCTTTGACATGTTGGTGGTGCGTCTCTTTGCTGCAACAGGTTCCGTGGCAGTTGTAGATTTTATTTTACTCAATGTAGCCAGTGACCTGTGAAAAGATTATGGCCCATGTAATCTTTACTCGCACACTGTGATCGTAAATTATTTTCCCGGTTCGCACGCATCTATTTTTAGTCGCAAATGCGAGTAAAGTCCTGAAAAGGCCATTTTCAGGTTATAGTATCGTAGTTAAGGTTAGGCTAAAGTTGGGTTAAGTTTAGGGATGTATTGTAGAGTGTGTGTGTGTGTGTGTGTGTGTGTGTGTGTGTGTGTGTGTGTGTGTGTGTGTGTGTGTGTGTGTGCGTGCGTGCGTGCGTGCGTGCGGTGCGTGCGTGCGTGTGTGCGCATATACACAGTATATATATAGTGTTAAATAAAATCAGCTTTATGATTGCATTCATCATTCACCCAAAGAGTTCTCAATTTTCTCAACATGGCACTGACAAACAACCATCGACTCACCTTATGAAGGACAACAGGACACTCCAGGCCACACTTGCAGGTCCCATCAGTTAGCAGGTAACTCTTAGCCTGCTCCAGACAGGCTAGTACTGACCCACTGGGACTGTGTGGAGAAGAAGTGACAGAACTCAACAATGTATCACAACAGCTACAGCTTGCATTTTGGCCTAATGTATCCAGGTGAGCCAGCTGCGTCGATTTGCTAAATGTATCATCAATATTAATGTGTGTTCCATAGATTTGATTTATTCATAAACAACACGACACCGTGAGCTAATAACTTGGTGTGAGGTTTTAATAGAATATCTTCAACTATTGCAGACTGAATTAGTCCTGCCCAGTGATGCCAGTAACTAGTTACTAAGTAACTAGTTACTCTAATCTGATTACTTTTTTCAGTAAATAGTAATCTAACTTGTTACAAGCCAGTAATCTGATTACAGTTACTTTTCCAAGTGGCTGTGCGTTACTATTTAGTTACTATCTCATAATGCTGATGATAAGAGAGCCAGGGGTACAGTCAGCTAGACCGGAGATGGGACGTGCGCTCGCGCACGCACGCACAGACAGCCACACACACATGAGAATAACAAACTATAATACCATGTTTTATATTACGGTTTAAGTTTTACAATTTAATTTTTAATACAAATTATATTATATAAATGTTCTATTTTATTTCGTTTGGGAACCACTGTCCTAGAGTGCCTGAGCAGTGGACAGCTGTGGCCTTATATGGCCTGATGGCTGATGACGTCTCATGATGACCTGTCTGAGCAGCCAATCATGATTTATGACATTATGCACTTTCAATAAAGCATTATTTAAAAACTGTTGTCATTCTTATGTTATGGCAACAGCAGGGGGGACGGCGACGACTTCGTAACCTAGTTACTTTCAAAGTTACTTTACTTTGATAATCAAGTAATCAGTAAAGTAACTAGATTACCTTTTAAAGGAGTAATCAGTAATCAGATTGTTTTTTTTACAAGTAATCTGTGGCATCACTGGTCCTGCCTGCCCAATTTTTGCATAAAAAAAATAATTGAAAAGCAGTCAAAATATAAGATGCATTGGATTGAAAATGTATGATGCATTGAATCGTTACCTAAATACTGAAAGTGAGGAATCAAATGTAAGTTGGATTTTGATCATTACAACCCTACTAGCGTATGAAGTAATAAGTTACTGGATTACCAAATAGATAAACATGGTGCAGAACATCCAGTATAACCACTAGGCTATGGAATATGCTGGAAACTAAACTTCCGAGCAGAAAAAGAAAAAATATCTAAAGAAAAACAACATTCCATTCGAAGGGATATCTCAGAAAGCCAAACTCAGTTTCAAATGCTCTGGAGAGAGACTACATGTATACAGCTTGTGGCTGAATTATGGCTCCATAAATCACACATCTGACAAGACTTTCACGGTTAGACCGTGGACACAGTTTTCCCAGTATGAGGATGGTCAGTGTTTTCAAACATGTCCCCTGCTCAAGGCCATGTGTACCAGCGTGGTCACGAGGGACTATACTTCAAGGGATGCAGTATCATACTCCCCTTGAGGGTGTTGTGCTCAACAGGCTTGGCTATTGATTTTTTTTTTACAACAGGCCTCTTTTTTCCTCTACTCTCAGTGCGGACAGATTTTTTTTTAAATCTGATTACATGACAACCCTCTGGAACTGACCTACAGTACAAGTAAAGGGCCAATGAAAGGGCAAGAAGAGAGAGGACAAGACTGTTGAAATGGGGAACATTTTGCAACAGTTTAATTTGATAGCAATGACTAGGTAAAGGTATGCATCAATATACAGTTATACACCATGAAAAGTCCTACCTGGCAAATTGCTCAAATACTCCTCAATAACATACACTCTTAAAAACTCAAACTCGTCTGATTATATAGTATTATTATAATATATATTTTTTACCACTAATTCACCATCAGATTAATATGGGCATCCACAATAAATCAATAAATCACAGAATACTATAGTACAAACTTTACACTTTCAATCTCTCCGTCCCTGCCGTCTCAACGCTCAAATCCAATTTATCTTGTAAAAATGTATCCGGACAAATCTACACAATCACCCTGCAACATTGGAGTCCCCCAGAGATCGATTCTAGGCCCCCTTTTATCTCGTCTGTCCATCAATGACCCTTCAGTCTGAAAGCACTCCAAATGTCTCATCTACGCAGACGATACTGTCATAATCACATCCAATCCTGATGTAAATCTGGTAAACACTAGGCTGACTACTAGGGCTGACCTTCGAAGCTTTTTTTGGCCATCGAAGCTTAGATTTTAATTCAAAGCTTCGAGATAAAAAAAATTAAAGAATAAAACTTTTTTTTTATAATTTTTTTATATATATTTTTTTTATCTTATGTTGTGGGACTTGTACAGCACTTTGGTCAACTTTGTTGTTTTTACATGTGCTCTATAAATAAAGTGGATTGGATTTGATTAATTAATTAAATTAATAATGAGTCAGGAGCTGCTCTGCCTGGGTGGCTGCTCTCTGTTACACAGCCAACAACATTACATTACATAATTATGTTGCAACCTTTGTCTATAAAGCAAACAATTATATAAATATTTATATGTAGTTAATAGAGACGAAGGCAGAATTCGATTTAATTAAGCACGTTTTATTAAAGGGGAACTATCTTATAAATGGCCTTTTTGAGTGTTTAGCATTGTTTCCTAGCTATGTGAACTTATATTAATATGATCTATGTCTCAAAATTCTCATATTGGCGCATTCTTCCAATTCTCCTCTCACAATATTCACCCTCACTGAACTGAGTCATTTGAAAATGTGCCCTATATGTGATGTCAGAGAGACACCGCTGCATGTTAATGTTCAGGCGAAGACGACGCTGCGCAGTGGTTTAGGAGCCCAGGCTCAAAACAGCTTGAGATCTTGAGGTAGAAAAATGCTGTTTTTGAGGACTTGATTAGAAATACAAAACAATGAATAAAAAAAATATATATATTACAGAGGTGTTCCATAGACTCACAGGAATTGTGTAAAAGTGCCCAAATAGTGAAAGAAATAGTAAAATAGTTCCCCTTTAAGACATGTTTGTATATGGGTCGGGACACTGCTGCTGACTGGGTGTTTAGTACACAGGTAAAACTAAAAATACTATAGAGAATTGTCAGTGCTGTAAAGTTTAAACCTTTTTAAATCTTAGACAAACGAAACACTTTGCTTTTATGAAATATTGTAAGCCGTCATTTGAGGCTTTATAAAAGCAGCAAGTTGTATTCAACACAGAGAGGAGTTAATGAGGAATCGCCATGTGCTTGTTGTAGTTAACAAAAAGGCGGAGTTAATGAGGCGTTACGTGTATGACGTGCGTTGCATTGGAGGCGCAAGATTAAAAAAAAGAATTTAAAATAAAATAATTATAATATTTTTATTTGATATTTTTATTTTATTTTCCCATTAGAATCCCGTGCCCATCGAACGAAGCTTCGAAGTATTTAAGACAGCCCTACTGACTACTGATCTAGACTCCCTCCACTCCTGGCTACACTGCCATCTATCATTAAACACAAACAAATCAGAATATATATTTCAGAACCCCACTCAAAAAAGTACTCATTTCGATAGCAAAATAACCTGCTGCCCCCCTAATGAAGAAAAATGTTGTGTATAACTGATAAAAGTTGAAATATCCAAATAGTTAGTCCAAAGAGGGCTGCACAATTTTGGGAAACAATGTAATTGCAATTTTTCTGACAGATATTGCTATTGCGATTAAATTAGCGATTATAATAAAAAATATTAAAATTAAGCAGCCCCACAGAGGTTTATTGTAAAATGCGGCTTGCATCTGGCCTAAGCGGTGGGTCTGTTCGGGACACCGAGCCTGAAAATGTTTCTTTTTACCTGGGAATCGATACCGGTACCCAACGGTACCTTTTTTTCTGTACTTTACTCTCCCTCTCTGAAGTCTAAACTTCACAACACACAATCTAAAACCCCTTACCGCCCTCTCCCAAACTTCCTGGTTAAATAAATAAATAAAAGAAAAAAATATTTTTTCGATTGGCTAATTGCATCATTCCAATTTAATCGCGATTTTGATTTAAAATCGATTAATCGTTCAGCCCTATGTGCTTGTTGACAAAATTCCAATACAGTGTTGAGCAAGCTGTGTTTGTTGACCGACTCCATTTACTAAATAGCCAATCTAAGCGATTAAACACAATACAAATAATAATGTTGCTTGTGCAAGGCCATCTTCACTGGACACACTCTCTCTCACTCGCATGCTTTCTTCTGCCAATCAGAGCGCAGATGAACACAAACCTGCCTGCACTGATTCACTGAAAAACACTGCCACAAGGACTTTATGATGTGTGATAGAGAGGAGACCTGCAAATGCACTATATCTATAACGTTATCTCTATCTTAGCTTGATGTATCAAAGCACAGACAAACACACATGGACACACGCACAAGTGCAGCAACGTTATGTTACTAATGGTTAGAAGCCCATATAAATCATTAATAATAGTTCCCTGTTGGTAATGTTATTGCTAGCTTTGGGAATCCTGTTATCACTAACACTAATAAGCCCACGTAATTGATTATCAGGTAGGGATGCTCGATATTGGCTTTTTTACCGATATTGTCCAACTCTTAATTTCCGATACCGATATCAACCGATACCAATATATGCAGGGTCCCCCCCCCCCAATTTTTTTTTATAATTAATTAACACAACATTATGCATACTTTGACAATAAATAAAATAATAATTTGTTCTTACTTGCTTGCCTGGGTAAATAAACGTTAAATAAATGTAAAAAAAAAAAAAAAATTAAACAGATACCGATATTTTCCAATATCACATTTTTATGCCAATATCGGTAGGCCGATAATATCGGACATCGCTATTATCAGGCTATCTATCCCATTAGCCAATGCAACCCTTATAACAAACGTTGGCTATCTTATAAATAAATAAATTGCTTACTGTAGTAGATTGTCAAGAGGCTCATCCTGCAGGGGCCTATCAGCTGTTCTCTCAGCTCTGACAGCAGGTGCTGTTGCCCACCGGTCCATGGGTCATTAACCTCCTACTGCTGGCAAACTTTTAACTGGCATCAATGTCAGTGATGAAGAATAGTTTGCGAATAACTTAATTTATATATCAGTATTTTAATGCAGTATGACCAGCTTTTAATGTAAGTTTGCTTAAAAACAACAGACCACAGGTTCACCAACAATAGGCTTCACTCTTATCGTCCCCGAAGGGTCCAAAATGACATATGAATGTCCAAAGTCAATTTTGTACAGCCCCTAGACGTCATTCATTTCAAGCCCTAAGATCTGTTTCTTCCAGGATTTGACCATATCTGACATCATCTGCATTTAGGGCTGTCTTAAATACTTCGAAGCTTCGTTCGATGGGCATGGGATTCGAATATGAAAATAAAATTTGATTATGTAAAAAAATAATATGATTTAATTTTTTTTTTTGCTAAATCAACTCTGCCTCTCTTTGTTAATTACAACAAGTAATGCTGTTTGTAATTTAAGATGAGGTCGGACTCGGCACTGACAGATTTGTGTTCATTGTGCTGCTTTTATAAAGCCTCAAATACCACTCCTTTTTGCCATTTACATGCTTCCCCTAGGCCTCCTCATCAATAAATTCACCTGCATTAAATACCACTGCTACGCAGACGACATACAACTACTCTGCTCTTTTAAGCCCGACAATTTGGAGAAACTCAGCCTTCTCCAGGAGTGCCTGCTCGGCATTGAGAGCTGGATGGGGAGTAACTTCCTCCAGTTAAATGCAAAAAAAACGGAGGTGCTGATCGTAGCAGCTAGAGTGGCCACTCACTTGGGGTCCCTTAAAGACAACATACGTCCCCACCTGAGAAACCTGGGTGTTGTCTTCAACCAGGCCATGAACCTAGACAAACATGTCAAAACACTCACACGCACCTGCTTCTTTCACCTCAGAAACATTGCAAAACTACGCACCATCATATCTCACTCTGAACTAGAACTGTCCGTGCATGCTTTTATTTCCTCTAGGCTTGACTACTGCAACTCACTTTTCACCTGTCTCACCAAATCATCCACAGACAAACTACAAATGGTCCAAAATGCTGCAGCCAGGCTACTCACAAGTTCAAAAAAAATCATGTCACATCACTCCCATTCTGGTATCCCTGCACTGGCTCCCGGTACACTATAAAATTCACTTCAAAGTCCTCACTTTCACTTTCAGAGCACTCCACGGTCAGGCCCCTATCTACATCACTGAACTCATCCATCCCTACACCAACACCCGCTCACTCAGATCTGCCGATCAGCACCTCCTGGTGGTCCCCAGGTCCAGGCTGAAAACAAGGGGTGATCGAGCCTTCGAGGTGACAGCATCAAGGCTCTGGAACGCTCTCCCCCTGGACCTGCAAACTGCCCCCTCTGAAAACTCTTTTAAAAAACAACTAAAAACACATTTGTTCAGACAGGCCTTTGGTCATACATAGGCACTTTTTCTTGTCCTCACTGTTCCTATAGTATTGTTTTAATTAGTGACTCATGATTTTATCCAAATTATTTTATTCTACTTTTTTTTAACACTTTGACTGCCATGAAACGTGTTTAGACGTCATTGCTGGCCATGCTCAAGTTGCCGGAGGACGCTGTACAGCGTCCTTATATCAATATTTCAAAAATCTGCGATCGGATTCATATGTCCCCTCCTGAGATCCACCAGCAGGACCCACTGAGCTCTCTGGCGGTTCAGGAGCGCCATCTGGTGGCCGATCGGCGCAATCGCTTAACAGGATGTGCCATAGAGGTTGTGCTAGACGTCCGTAGTACTTCCGGGCACTCGCTATAGGTCCCGGGACTCTGGCTCGTCACGCTACACAGTGATCGATTGCCAATAACTCGATAAACAACATGATTTGGACGTATATACCATTATACAAGCTGGAGATGGACCGGGTAAATTTACATCCCATAATGATAAGACTTCTACTCTACGATGATCGCCCAACGGCGCGCGGAGACTGGGGTGAGTTTCAGCGTGTAACGTTACCGTCTTCGATACTAACTGCTATTATCAACATTTGACCCACATTAGATGATTGGTATAACGCTGCCCACGGAATTATAAACGCCCCCTAGCCCATCCGGTCAACATCAGATGACGTGTAGTAACTTCTAGAAGTACGTCTAGTTGGAATTTTTTATATCGCGCTGATTGCCATAAAACTGTATTGCATCATCAATATAATGCATTTGGGGCTATAGATCACGTTCTGGAGAAAGCTGCAGAAAGAGATGAAAACATACTTATACATTAGACTATACTTTACTATGAATATGTGAATGAAAAGGTTTAACGTTGCTACACAATGAACAATACATATAGGACTTTGAATGGGCCCTAATAATGGCAATGTAGCAATAGAATTTAAAAAGCTATAGCCATGCAAAGAAGGGGTACTTCTCCATAGACAAATAGAGCCGGCAACCTATGGTATATCATGAATTTAACCCAAGGCAACCAAAGTGTTAATCTGGTTTCACTGTTTTTTAACACTTTAACTGCCGAAAACGCCGGAACTCGTCATTCCCCGCCATGCTCAAGTTGCCGAGGACGCCGGAACCAGCGTTTCCGTTAGCCGGTAATTACCGGTTTTTGACCGGCAAAATATGTTGAAGTCCGAATATTTAAATATCTCCGGTCATAATGTCCGGTGAAAATAATTTCTCTAAGCACAATTTTATTATTTGAATTGTATTAAAATAGGCTCAAATTAAATAGCCTATGCGATGAACAAAACAATCATTACATGTTGCTTCACGCTGATAAAGCGCGGATGGCGCCGCTCGGATGTGAATCTTTTTTTCTTTCTTTTTTTGAGCCTGTCTGTCTGCCCACCACAGAGACCGCTGATGCCGTGGTGAAAGAAAACAGAAACAGAAATGTCGAGCGTTCAGGCCCGAGTGGAAAGTTTAATTCTCCTGGCTGAGGTGCGACATTATATCCACATTTTCCAGTTCACTGATCCAGCCAGGGTTACCAGTGACACAGTTCATTCTGGAACCTCAGATCCCCGCTGATCATGAGGTTCTACAGTATCGCGTTGGATCCATACACGTATCGATTTTTTCGAACGGTGATCAGGAATTGGAATATACCAGTTGGATACCATCTGATGTCAGGTAAGGACTCTATGTTATCAGTGTTAGGATAATCAGAGTAAGTTTGATGAAGTTATAAGCTGTTTTGTGAAATGTCTTCTTGTTTCGGTTTCACTAAAAGTCCGAGAGGAAATCAACAGGGCGATTATCCGCGCGCGGCCGTAATGTGCTTGCGTGCACGTATAATATTGATCATCTAGCGTTTATCTGAAAACGATTCATAAAAAGGCCGACGAATATCAACGTTGTGGAATATTCCACTAAAAGACTATTTTCATAGAATGCTCCAGAAAGAGCTGTTTTTTATCTGAAAACGGGGGCTTTTCTAACTGCTCTGAAACGGCAACGACGCGATAAACAGCCTTGACAGCACCGACTGGAAAATAGTCTTTGATAATGCGATGGGCAGATTAGACACATAGCCATAATTTAAAACATAGATTAGGCGATATTAACGTTAACATTGGCGCCGATGGTGGCATTCAGCCGGTAAAAAGGAAAACCAGGCTGACCGGCATTTCTCGAATATGTCCGGGGATAGAAATCTTGCAGGACATCCAGACCGGCACGAATATGTTCTAACGGAAACGCTGGCCGGAACTCGTCTTTGATATCAATATTTCAAAAATCTGTGATCGGAATCATATTTCCCCTCTGCAGCCTTGACACACAGTTCTGATCTCCTCTCAATCCTCTAGCGCAGGGCTATCCGGCCCGCGGGATGATTCTGACCGGCCCGCCAAAGATTACATGATAATAATTTTTTTTTTTTTTACTTTTTTCTTTTCATGTCAACGTTAACACGCACAATTGAGCCAAAAGTCACTCAATTAATGACAGATTTCATTGATAAATTGAGGGAAAACTTTGCAAGTCGATTTGATGAATTTGACATGTCCAGAGAATTGATGCATTTTGTGAGCAACCCATTTGCCAATGTAGCTGCTATTTCCACAAAAGGACAAGAGTTCCTTGCATCACTTCACATTGATGAAGGTCTCCTGCAACTTGAAATAATTGACATGCAAGCATCATCTGCTCTGAAGCAGGCACTTGAGAATGAATCCACCACAACATTTTGGATAAAGTGTATTCATGTCAAGACATTCCCCAAAATAAAAACGCTGGCAATATCTGTGCTAACAATGTTTGGCTCAACATACACCTGTGAATCCAGTTTCTCTCACATGAATGCCATTAAAACAAGCAACCATGCCTCCTTGACAAATGAGCATTTGCATCACTGTTTGCGGGTAGCCCTCACTTCCTATGAACCCTCTTTCTCTGCCATTGCCCAGTCAAAGAAGTGCAATCGCTCTCATTAGATGTGTGTATGTAGGCTAGGCCTGTCTGCCCCCCACCCCCCTGATGTTTGAGAGTTAAGAGTGGACAATAAGTGCTAATAAGATGCTGTGATTTGCTGTTGTTGCACAGACATGAAGCACTTTTTCATAAGCTCAGCTGCACTATAAATGTGTTTTTTTGTTCAAGTGTTGATGTTAGAATGTTCAGATGCACATCATGCACTTGTTTGTTTTTTATTTTATTTGTATATTGAAATGTTGAAGAGGAGATGTTGCAGTTGTTGCACAGTCATAAATGAAGCACTTTTTGCAGGAGATGTTGCAGATGTGGCACATAAATGAAGCACTTTTTTTGAAAAGTATACTACTTTTGCAATGTAGTTAAATAAAAGTTGTGAAAATGTGGTTGCGTGTTGTGTCAAGTGTACATATATTCATAGCACGGGGAGGCGCCGTGGCAGTCCGGCCCCTGGCCCCTTGGGTTTCTGACAATGTGGCCCCCTGAACAATTTAGTTGAATAGCCCTGCTCTAGCGGTTCAAGAGCACCATCTGGTGGCCGATCGGCAGATCGAAAAACCGGATGTCAACCTTTAACCCGGCAGGACTCACTCCATATGTGGTCCGGGCACTCGCTAATGTTAGAGAGACTCAGTCTTCACACAGTGAACATCGATCGGTGGAAATAACTCGAAAAAACAACATGATTTGGACGTATATACTATTATACAACCTGGAAATAGATCCGGTATTTCGACATCCCATAATTGAAAACTGTTTACTCCACGCTGATCGCCCAACGGCCCGAGGAGACTGGGGTGAGTTTTAGCGTTATATTCTAACGTGTTCTTTACTAACTGCTATGATGAACATATGACCCACATTAGATGAATGGTATAACGTTGCCCACGGAATTATAAACGCCCCCTCGCCCATCCGGTCAACATCAGATGACGTGTAGTAAATTCTAGAAGTACGTCCAATTGAAATTTTTTATCTCGCACAGATTCCTACCAAACTGTATTTCATCATCAATATAATGCATTTGGGGCTATAAATCACGTTCTGGAGAAAGCTGCAGAAAGAGATGAAAACATACTTATACTTTAGACCATATTTTAGTATGAATATGTGAATGAAAAAGTTTAACGTTGCTACACCATGAACAATACATATAGGACCTTGAATGGGCCCTAATAATGGCAATCTAGCAATAGAATTAAAAAGGTTATAGCCCTGCAAAGAAGGGGAACTTCTCCATGTTAAATAGAGCTGGCAACGGATGGTATATCATGAATTTAACCTTAGGCAATCAAAGTGTTAACTGCCGTCTGTTGTTGTTGTCATTTATTTCTGATTTTGTTTTGTTGTGTTTTTTATATTAAGCTGTAGTGTAAAGCAGTGGTTCTCAACTGGTCTAGCCTCGGGACCCAACATTTTCCTTAGTCATTAAGTCGCGGCCCAAATTTTTTAACCACTATGATTTATTTCAAAAAAGAATGTGTGCAGTAATACGCAATCTTTCATGCACTGTTAAACACAAAAAAGTGCAACTAGGGCTAAAAACCCAATGAAATAAAATAATAATAAATAATATATGCTTCTTAGCAGATTTATTAGCTTAACATAACATACCTAAGTTTGGGGGAACCAATGGGATAACTGGGGTTGCAACAAAAGTGCAACTAGGGCTAAAAAGTAAAAACCCAATGAAATAAAATAATAATAATAAATAATTATGCTTCTTAGCAGACTTCTTAGCTGAACATAACATACCTAAGTTTGGGGGAACTAATGGGATAACTGGGGTTGCAACAAAAGTGCAACTAGGGCTAAAAACCCAATGAAATAAAATAATAAATAATATGCTTCTTAGCAAATTTCTTAGCTTAACATAACAGACCTAAGTTTGGGGGAACTAATGGGATAACTGGGGTTGCAACAAAAGTGCAACTAGGGCTAAAAACACAATGAAATAAAATAATAATAATAATAAATAATATATCCTTCTTAGCAGACTTCTTAGCTTAACATCCCAGGGAACTAATGGGATAACTGTTGTTTGCTCCTGACAAGAGTCTCAAAGTCTGGGGTGACAAAGCAACTCTGAGGTCATGCTCAATGTCCAATCTGTTCCTCTGCTTTGTCTTCAGCTGGACCAGAGCTGAGAAGCCACTTGCACAAAGATAGGTAGTGCATAAAAAGAATTCAAAAAAATATATATATATATTTCTTTTTCTCCACTTCTTTTATATATATTTATTTTACACACACACATCCGTGACCCACTCAAAATGGCCCGCGACCCACCAGTTGAGAAACACTGGTGTAAAGCACCCTGTGCATTCGTGCTGTGAAGGGTGCTATATAAATAAAAAAAGTCATTCATTCAAATGACGGCTTTACAATATTTCATGGAAGCAAAGTGTTTAGTTTGTCTAAGATTTAAAAAGGTTTCAACTTTACAGCACTGACAAAGTTGAATAAAGTGCTGTACAAGTCCCACAACATTAAAAAAATGTAAAAAAAAAAAGAAAAAAAAATTATATAAAAAAAAATATATATATTTCGAAGCTTCGAATTAAAATGTAATCTCGTCCCCGAAGCTTCGAATTCCAAAATAAAAAATCTAAGGTCAGCCCTATCTGCATTAAATACATTTCTTCATGCCATAGTTATTCCTCACATAAATAAATTTCTTCATGCCATAGTTATTCCTCACATTCCTCACATTGATACTAGGGATGCACGATAATTATCGGGTCGATAATTATCGGGCCGATATCAGCTATTATGACGTCATCCCGATAAAATTATTGATAGCTCCGATAATTAAAAAAAAAGTGTGTGTATTTTTTACACTTTTTTTTTAAACTTTTTTCTTTTCATGTCAATGTTCACACGCACAATATATGCTTACTTAGGATTTGACTTGATTCAGCAGTCGGGGCAATGGCAAGCCGAAAAACTGTCGAAAATGTGGTTATTTGAAGTTTGGATATTTTTCTTTTACAACTGCGGTAGGTAGATTTTTTTTAGACTAAAGTACCAAAAAAAGGTACCGTTGGGTACCGGTATCAATTCACAGGTACCGGTACCCATCCCTACTAGTGCACTGCAACCTTGCCCAGGCCCGACGGGGCCCGGCGGGTTCGGGCTGGGTAGGGCTTTTTTTTTAATAAATAATAGTGCTGTCAAACGATTAAAATATTTAACTCGATTAATCGCATGATTGTCCATAGTTAACTCGCGATTAATCGCAAATTAATCGCATTTATATTTTAATTTTTTTTTTTTACTTTAAACAGATCTTTTTCAAGTTCCAAGTTTTAATACTCTTATCAACATGCGAGTCAACAAATGCTTGCTTTGTGCAGCCATTTAACACAAAATGATGACCCTGGCCTCATGCATTGCAAATTTGCATCAAATTCAAAACAGAGTGATGCACAAAATAACTTAAAAGAAAATAATAATTTAAAACAATGAATAAAGTGTGCATGAAATAATAGGGGAAAGAAAACGTTAGGAACTTGTTACATTCACACACACAAGGGCTGATTAATCACACACCCCCCTCTCTCCCTCATAGGGATGGGTATCGTTAGGATTTTATCGATACTACTACTCTTATCGATACTGCTTAACGGTTCGGTACTTTATCGATACTCTTATCGGTTCTTTTTGGTTCTTTTTTTGCAAGAAAAAAAGACAATTAATTAAGAACAGAATCAACATTGCTTTATTATTTATAAATACAACTTTATAAATAAGTATTATAAATAAATATAATTTCTTCAGCAACAGCAGCAGCAATGTTCTTTTATATAACTTTATAAATAAATATAATAAATGAATATAATTTCTTCAGCAACAGCAGCAACAATGTTTTAAATGTGTCTGACTCTGAATTATAGACTTTTTATAATAAACAACAAATGCAAAAGGCTAACAGAACTGTGACACTCGTTCACCCTATCCTCTGTCATCCTTCCTCTAGCTGCTAGGGTGAAAGGACTTTGGGTGGTGGAGGGAGGTAGAGGGAAGGATGTGTGGTGGCCCTGGGCTCACTGGCCTGGGACACATTGGTGGCTGACGCCTCAGCTTGACGATCTATAAAAAGTTTAGATTGTAGTATTTGTAGCTAAACAATTATTTTGTTTATTAGCCTATTTGTAATAATTCGTTATTAGCCTAGGAAACTCCGTATCTTGGCTTACCGGCGGCAGTGGACGTGGATGCAGATGGAACACTGCGCGCAAGGCAGTCGAATACGCGCATTTCTGCACACTAATATCATGTTTTGCCAACAGATGTTTTGATAAATTGCTCGTATTGCCACCCTTACTGGCAAATGTTTTGTTGCACTTGTGGCAACGTGCGTTGTATATCCATACTTTCTTTAGAACGCTTCGCTCTATCCGCCATCACGAGTCACGGTGCATGCAGACTCAGAGCTGTCTGTGTCTGTGTGCAGTGCGCTTCAGCACGGAGAACTTTCATTAAGGAGTACCCGTATGTAGCACTACTAGCGAGCGACTCGCGAGGAGTGTGTGTAATAATGACTCGCTGTGGCTCGCTTCTCGTGCAGAGACAGAGAGAGGATAGATCGTTTGCAACTTTTAAATAATAATAATAATAATAATAATAATAATAATTTCTCTAGAGTATCGATAGCAGTACCGAGGACGTCGGAGCTTATAAATACTCCGGTATTTTCTAATATAGTACCGGTTCCCGTTTAAAACCTGGGTCCGGGGGGCATCCCTACTCCCTCACACACACACTCTCCCAGCTCTTTTTCTCTTTTGCCCCTTCCTCATCTCTCTCACCCCCCTCTCTCTCTATATCTCACACACACACACACACACACACACACACACACACACACACACACACACACACACACACACACACACACACACACACACACACACTTCAGAAACAAACATAGTATCAATGAGAGCATCAATAATACACCTGAGTGAAGTCTAGTAAAAAAAAAAAAAAAAATGTTTTTTTTTTTTTTTAGTTAATCTTGAGTTAAAAAAATTAGTGGCATTAATAGAATCGGGAGTTAACGCGATATTAACGCGATATATTTGACAGCCTTAATAAATAATTCTGGCGGTTTTTTTTGTTTTTTTTCCGTTTTTTTTCTTCTTTTTCATATAACTAGGGTTATAGGATAACCTTCGTTTTCCTTAAGATTCGTTTTCTCTTTTGCGCAAAGCTGTCATCAGAGAAACATTTGGATGTAATTACCGCAGCGCGCAGGGAGAACTCAGAGGAGAACTCGATTGGTTGTGTTGGAATATAGCCAGTTGGCAAACGTTTTAATTTGTTCTTGGATGTATGTAGCCGGTTGGCGAAGTTTTGTTAACGTTGTTCAACGCGTTGCTGACGTCGTGGTGAGTGATGTTTATTATTTGCTGGGTCGCTACCTGTTTTGTTGTGCTTTTCATTATGTTGCTCTGCTCGAAATCTGATTTCTGTTTTCTGTTTGTTTGTATAGTGACTGAGTAGGCTATTGTGTGTCGTGTGTGTGTGTGTGTGTGTGCAGGGACCGAAACTAAAGCCCGCCGCCCGCCAGGGGCGGGCAGTTTTTACCTTTGGCGCTTGACACTTAGAGGGCTGCCCGCCGTGTGGCGTGTAGTTCATAACGATACTCTTGTGCGAGTACAGATTATAGCCGCTCTCATCTTTTTTTTCTCCGCCGCGAGATCGTTAAAAAACTACAAGTCCCACATTGCACTCAAGTCAACGGTCCAATCACAGTAGAGTGACGTGACTGGTTTCATGAGAAAGAAAGCAAATGACCAATCGGAAGCTCTCATTTGGCTTGTTTACTTCCTGAAACGCCACCATTGCGATATGCGGGCAGTCTGCTCTAGTCTATATCGGACCTCCATGAGCTACCGTTACTGTTTAAACAATGACCCAGTCAACTATTCACTTTTAGTTTAATACATGACGAGGCATTGTCTAACGGTATCTAGTTGGCTAGCTACTGATAGCTGCTGATATCAACAAATGCTCCAGCAATAGTCGACTCGAGTGCATAATACCTCCGTTCCCTCGTTAGCTAGCTTAGCTAGCTCACGTTAGATCCATCTGTCCCAGTAAACTAAATTGTCTTAACGTTATCTACCGGGCTAGCAGTAGCTACAGATAGCTCCTGATATCAATGTCTTATAACATTGATTGAATGCGTATTCTAGCTGAGGGCATGTTGAATGTGATTTGACAAAAGAACCGTAACGTTATAAATAGGGTCCAGCTGCATCGCCGGAGAATCCTTGCATGCTGAATGTAGGGTCTAGCTGAATATAGGGTCTAGCTGCAGGGCCGGAGAATCCTTGCTGGAGCTGGAGGCTACTGAAGTATACACACAGACAGTGGAGCTGTTTGCAGATAGCAAGCATTTTGACTTATTGCGTGGTGGCGATGTCTCGCAGATAATACAACTACAAGTATGATTATATAATATATATTTTATTTAAAAAAAAAATTTATATAAAATATATATATATTTTTTTAATCAAAGAAATGTTGGCAGGTAAGAAATATGCTTGGCGGGTAGACTCTTCCCATCTACCCGCCACTGGCCGGTGAGTCAAAAAGTTAATTTCGCTCCCTGAGTGTGTGTGTGTGTGTGTGTGTGTGTGTGTGTGTGTGTGTGTGTGTGTGTGTGTGTCAAAGAAGATTCTATAGCCTTCAATACGTTTTACGAGGCTGCTGTGGATATAGCTATATAGAATGGTTGTTAGTTTTCAGCATGATATGGGTTATTTAGTTAGACCTATTGGACATTTTCGTTTTTGTTTATTTATTACGTTCATATAAAACCGTGTTTCGAATATTTAAAACAAATACAAAAAAGAATTATATTTTAATAATAATAATATTTTTTTTTCGGGTTTTCACGCAGGCTAGGGCTTAAAATATTATTTACAGTCTGGCTTATTTTCGGGCAGGGCCTGAAGTTCACGGGCTCGGGCAGGGCTCGGGCTTTATTTCAAGGCCCTTGCAGACCACTAATCCCTACTGACAAAGCACAATACCTGTTGGTTTTTAGTTTAGTTTTTGTTAATGACATTGACGGATTGTGAATTTTGTGATTGACTCAAATTATATTTATTTGGAAAAATAAATATAGTCACTTTATTTGAAGAGTCAAAACTGTTCTCTTGGCTTTGTTTTGTTCATAGTAGTAACGCTCATGTCATGATAAATCTGGTTAGGTCAAAACTACAGGAATATACATAAAATAAATAATATTATAATACAATAAATATATATCGGTTATCGGTATCGACCTTGAGGAGCAGAAAGTTATCGATATCGGGGTAAAAAAAATCAATATCGTGCACCACTAATTGATACACATTCATACTGTCTCCCACTCATGGTTCACATGGCCAAAGATGCCATGAAACCTATTGTCAAACTGTATAAGAGACTAGAGCATTCAAAATACACCGTCTACTTTTGTAAGTTAAGTGGGCACTAGTGACAGTTTTTTTGCTTAAAGACCAGCTTTTTCTCTGTTGGAATCATTCTGATGACAGCAGCAGAGAGGGTAGGATCTTTGAACTGAATAATACTGTGTACATCATTTTGAAGTGTGTGACTAAATTGTGTTGTGGAAATAGTTTGTAATTAGTTTCACCCAGCTGACAGAAACTGGAGGTGTGGCCTTTGTGCATGTGGCTTTTGTAAGTTAAGTGGGCACTTGTGACAGTTTTTTGCTTAAAGACCAGCTTTTTCTCTGTTGGAATCATTCTGATGACAGCAGCAGAGAGGGTAGGATCTTTGAACTGAATAATACTGTGTACATCATTTTGAAGTGTGTGACTAAATTGTGTTGTGGAAATAGTTTGTAATTAGTTTCACCCAGCTGACAGAAACTGGAGGTGTGGCCTTTGTGCATGTGGCTTTTGTAAGTTAAGTGGGCACTTGTGACAGTTTTTTGCTTAAAGACCAGCTTTTTCTCTGTTGGAATCATTCTGATGACAGCAGCAGAGAGGGTAGGATCTTTGAACTGAATAATACTGTGTACATCATTTTGAAGTGTGTGACTAAATTGTGTTGTGGAAATAGTTTGTAATTAGTTTCACCCAGCTGACAGAAACTGGAGGTGTGGCCTTTGTGCATGTGGCTTTTGTAAGTTAAGTGGGCACTTGTGACAGTTTTTTGCTTAAAGACCAGCTTTTTCTCTGTTGGAATCATTCTGATGACAGCAGCAGAGAGGGTAGGATCTTTGAACTGAATAATACTGTGTACATCATTTTGAAGTGTGTGACTAAATTGTGTTGTGGAAATAGTTTGTAATTAGTTTCACCCAGCTGACAGAAACTGGAGGTGTGGCCTTTGTGCATGTGGCTTTTGTAAGTTAAGTGGGCACTTGTGACAGTTTTTTGCTTAAAGACCAGCTTTTTCTCTGTTGGAATCATTCTGATGACAGCAGCAGAGAGGGTAGGATCTTTGAACTGAATAATACTGTGTACATCATTTTGAAGTGTGTGACTAAATTGTGTTGTGGAAATAGTTTGTAATTAGTTTCACCCAGCTGACAGAAACTGGAGGTGTGGCCTTTTGCTGCAGGTGTCACTCATCAGTAATTAGTGATAGTGATTTAAGGACTTGCTGGCCTAGCGTCAGCGAAGCGTCGAGAAACGAAGAGGGACAAAGAGGAGTTTTCCTGGAGTTCTCAGCAGAGGGATCCACCGATCCACCCAGTGCTAAGCACACCATAATCCTATATTTCCCTCCCACTCTGCTATTCCCCTACTATCTCGCTTCCTCCCTACAACCTTCTCCCTGCCACTCTTGACACCACAATGTGCCTCATACCTATATCCACAATCTGCTCCTCCAGAACTGACTCTACCCATCCACGCCAGTTTGCTAGCAACCCGGCAAATCTCTCCTACCCTCCTACAGCCACTAATACACCTGTCACAGTACGGGGAGGCTTATGGAATTGTCAATCAGCAGTCAAGAAAGCTGACTTCATTACTGCCTACGCCCATAGTCTAAATCTGCAGCTCCTGGCTCTAACTGAGACCTGGATAACTCCCAATAACTCATCAACACCTGCAGCATTATCTACAAACTATAACTTCACTCACACACCTCGACCCTCCAGACGGGGTGGAGGCACTGGCCTCATGACATCTCCTTCATGGGCTTCAAACCTAACACAACTCCCAGAACTGTCACTCTCCTCCCTCGAATATTATGCAATATCTGTCTCTAATCCTTTCAATCTCACCATTGTTACACTCTATCGCCCTCCAGGTCCCCTCGATCACTTCATAGATGAGCTGGACATGCTTCTAAGCTCCTTACCGGAAGATGGTACCCCGCTCCTTCTATTGGGCGACTTCAACCTGCCTGACTCATCTCAGTCGGTCCCAGTGGTCTCCCTCCTACAACAATTTGACCTGACTCCCACTGCCATGCCTCCCACCCACAAAGCAGGCAACTCCTTGGATCTCATATTTTCCCGTAACTCCAGCATCATTAACACCACGGTAACTCCCCTACATGTATCTGACCATTCCTTCATATCCTTCTCACTAACTCTCATGCTTAACCGAAAGGTCTTCACCCCAACTCAAACCGTCTCACTCAGACGTAACCTGGCCTCCCTATCCCCCTCCACCCTCTCCTCTGACATAATATCCGCTCTACCTTTGAGTGACACCTTCTCTGCTCTCCCCACAGAGATGGCAACCTCCACCCTCCTCTCAGCCCTTGCAACCTCCTTTGACAAGCTCTGTCCCCTCGTTGAGAAACCTGCCCGCCGTTCCCCACCCAGTCCATGGCTGACGGATGCAGTGAGAGAACAAAGACAGGTCCTGAGAGCGGCTGAGAGGAAGTATAGAAAATCACGCCTCACTGCTGACATCGACACATATCACAACCTCTTGTTAACATTCTCCAAAACCATTACTAATGCCAAAGCTTCTTTCTTTCACCATAGGATCGAGGCCTCTGCCAAGAATCTTCGCAAACTGCATGCTACCATGTCCTCCCTCCTCACTCCCCCCCCACCCCCTCCTCCCTCATCTTTTTCTGCCGAAGACTTTGCGATCTTCTTTGAGGAAAAAGTGGTGAACATCCGCAGCTCCTTCTCCCAACCCCCACCCATTCCAAACGCTGAATCGAGAACCTCATCCTTCACTCTGTCATCTTTCTCTCCCATTACAGAAGCCGAGACCCTGACACTGGTAACGTCGAACCGTCCGACTACATGCCAGCTGGACCGGCTACCCTCCCCACTCCTCCAGACCATAGCACCGGACATCCTCCCATTCCTAACTGCAACCATCAACTCCTCACTCAACTCGGGGGTGGTCCCCACCTCCCTAAAACAAGCCAGAGTCACGCCCCTCATAAAAAAACCAACCCTGAACCCCACCGTCATAGCCAACTATCGTCCTGTCTCTCTTCTCTCCTTTCTTTCTAAAACACTTGAACGTGCTGTATCCAACCAACTTACTGCTTATCTCTTACAGAATGACCTCCTAGACCCCAATCAGTCTGGCTTCCGGACTGGCCACTCCACAGAAACGGCCCTCATTGCGGTCACAGAGGCACTTCACTTAGCAAAAGCGAAAGGCCTCTCCTCTGTCCTGATTCTCCTAGATCTATCTGCAGCCTTCGACACAGTCAACCATCAGATCCTCCTCGCGGCCCTCGCAGGAATGGGAGTGGCTGGATCTGCGCTGACATGGCTGACATCATACCTCAACGACCGCTCCTACCAAGTGTCATGGAGAGGGACTCTGTCGGCCACCCGCCCCCTCCGGACGGGTGTCCCCCAGGGCTCGGTCCTAGGACCCCTTCTCTTCTCCCTCTACACTAAATCACTGGGTAACATTATCACGTCTCATGGCTTCTCATATCATTGTTATGCCGATGATACTCAACTCTTCCTCTCCTTCCCTCCCTCAGATATCCACGTCTCTGAGCGGATCTCGACCTGTCTGTCCGACATCTCCGCCTGGATGACGACCAACCACCTCAAACTGAACCTAAGCAAAACAGAATTGCTCCACCTGCCGGCCAAATCCTCCCCCCTGACCGACCTCTCCATCACAGTCGAGAATGCAGCTTTCTAAACTTAATAATCGATATGATTTCGGCGTTTATTGCGCCATACAAACCGGAAATGGACCTAGGCGATCGGCGTCGTATAATTGGGATCTTTCACCGCCAGTCTCATTGGCCCACGGTAAGGGGAATATAATGTTATTTTCAGCCCGATTGTGCGTTTCCTTGTTTGTAATCAGCCTGATCAATATATCCACCCAACCTACATAAAGCCGTTACTGATGATCAAGGAATTATAAACAACCACCCCCCCCCCCTTTCCTTCACGCATGATGAAGCATAATGTATACCGATCATATACATTTGAATTTTTTTAATATTGCGTCTATGGGAAAGAAACGGCAATCGATAATCTATATACCGGTATGCGTTTGGGCCTATAACTAGCGTTTTTGGAATTACAGCAGAAAAGATTAAAAACATACTTATATTCTAGAAGGTATTAACACAACAATGTATGAATGAAAAAAATATAACGTTCCCACATCCTGAACGATAGATAATCGATGTTGAATGGGCCATAGTAATGTCAATATAGCAATACAATTTAAAAAGTTATAGCCCTGCAAAGAAGGTGAACATCTCCATAGGCTTTCAACGGTGGCAGAGAGGGGTATGAGATGGGCACAATGCCCGGCGGGCAATGTGTTAAGGGTGATTTCCCACTAGGCATCCGGGGTCGAAATCGAGCACGATCGCCCCAAAATAAGTGTGATGAGAACGCTCCCCCCGTCACCGGGGACGCTGATTCGCTCCAAGCCGGGACAGCTTGAAAAGGTGGTTTTGGGTGTGACGACGGAACGGAGCATGGTGTGCAAACAAACCTGGAATGCTTTCATGCTTGCTTGAATTTTGGGCAGATAAAAACATACAGCAACAACTGGACAATACCCACAGAAACGCTGATATTTATGGGCAATTTGGAGAGTATTTGCGTGCGCATGGGTACAACACATCAGTCAACAATGTCGAACTAAAGTGAAGAAGATGAGGCTTCAATATCTTAAAGTACGGGATGCAGTGCGCAAATCAGGCAGCTCATCTGATGACGAGGACACATTTCCGTGGTTTGATGCAGTGGACAGCATAATCGGCCAAAAACCAACCAGTGATCCCTCCGTTGTTGAATCACTACCCACAGTAACGCGGCCGGTTAGCCCATCCATAACCCAAACAACAAGGGAGCCGATCACAACCCATCGCACTATTACTACCTCCAGTAACGCAGCCTGACGTTAGTCCATTAACTAGCCTGCCAATCGGTATAAGTAAAGTTTTAGCATCCATATTATTTCTCACGACTTTTCGGTGTCTGATCCGTCTGTGACCCATCATGTTTTAGCGCGCGGCTTATCAAGGTGACCAGTTGTGTTCAGCGGGACTATAGCCGATCAAGTATATATGCATATTATCTTCTACGTTGTTCGTTATATGTTTTGTCTATCTGTCTAATCTATGTGGTTAGCGCGCGGCATGGCCAAAATGTTTTTAGTGTGGGAGTATCCAAAATCCTGCCTGTATCTAACCCATCGTAGGTTTAACTAGGTACATTACTTCCTGAGGTACAGCGAAAATGTTCAGTGTAACTGTTTTTGGTTAATTCAGAAATATAGACTATAGAGTGTTGCTATCCTCAATTGTGCTTGGGAATGAGACAAGATTGTAGTGTGTACGCAGACCAGAGGGGGGAGTGGGGGAAGGGGGTATCACTCTCGAGGACGGAGCGAGGACGGAACGGAGCAACCGTTCCTAATGAAAAATGCCCCTGTCTTCACAAAACAATTTCAAATCATTACTGTAATCAACACTGAGCATTAACACTTTCTTCGCCAGGCTTATGTACATCATTATATATACCATCCTCTGCCAGCTCTATTTGTCTATGGAGAAGTTCCCCTTCTTTGCAGGGCTATAACTTTTTAAATTGTATTGCTAAATTGACATTACTATGGCCCATTCAACATCAAGTATCTATTGTTCAGGGTGTAGCAACGTTATACTTTTTCATTCACATATTCATACTAAAATACGGTCTAAAGTATTAATATGTTTTTATCGTTTTCTGCAGCTTTCTGCAGAACATGATTTATAGCCCTAAATGTATTATATTGATGATTGTATACAGTTTGATAGCGATCGGCGCAAGATAAAAAATTTCAAATGGACGTGCTTCTAGAAGTTACTACTTATCATCTGATGTTGACTGGATGGGGGGGGGGGGGGGGGGCGTTTATAATTCCGTGGCCAACGTTAGATGATTCATCTAGTGTGGGTGATATGATCATTAGAGCAGTTTGTATCGAACACGGTAAAAAAAAAATGCTGAAACTCACCCCAGTCTCCTCGGGCCGTTGGGCAATGAGCGTGGAGCATAAATATTCCTATTATGGGATGTTGAAATATGCGATCCATCTCCAGGTTGTATAATAGTATATACGTCCAAATCATGTTGTTTATCGAGTTATTGGTAACGGATTGCTATCCATTGTGTCTAGCTTGAGTCCCGGGACCTATAGCGAGTGATCGGACCAAATTTGGATGAGCACCAGTTTCCGTTTCCGGTTTCCGGTTTGGGCGATCCGCCGATCGGCCACCAGATGGCGCTCTTGAACCGTTGGAGAGTTGAGAGGGGATCAACAGTAGATCTCAAGTCTCCGCGGGAGAAATATGATTGCGATCACAGATTTTTGAAATATTGATCTCAATGACGTGTTACAGCGTCATTGGCAGAATTAGCATGGCGGGGAATGACGAGTTTAGGTGTCCTTGGCAGAGAAAGTGTTAATATGAGGCCTACACAACAGCCCCTTCACCACTCCATCTGTTCTTCCTCCTCTTCATCTACTTTAGAAATTATTCTATTCAGCTCTTTATCAAAGTTATCTTTCTTCTTTTTATTTTCTTCACAATCCCTTATCCTTCTTTTGCATTGTTATTTCTCAGCACTATTCTTCTTTTCCTCTTCTCCTAATCTGCAGGGCAGGAAACCTACTTAAAAGCAGTTATGCAACTGAAAGGCCAGAACTTTGCAAACCATTGTGAACTTGTGTTGTTTTTAAAACTTGTGTTCCTGTTGAAATATAATTTTACTAAAACAATGTTTTTTTGAGGCTGATACAGATATCAGATTTTCTTTTCTCCTACCTATATCGACCGATGCCGATACAGATAGTTTGACACAGTCTTCAGATGAAGTGGTATCATGTGGGTTTGGGGAGAAAGTCCTTAGTGCTATTCTTTTGTTTACTTGGCATGTGCATTAAGCAAAACTCTACCGATATAAAGGTCACAAAAATGACAATTCTACAATTGGCCAATGTTGGCTGTACAAATAAAGTAGGGGTGATACCGACTGTGCTTTGCATATTGGTGCATCCCTAGCAATTAAAGGTATTGAGATAAGCTATCCATATAGTATACAATCCATGACATGCCTACCAATATGGCACTAATGATAATAACCTGTTATTTCATTACAATCACCTGTTCTTTGCCTACCACGTTGTCTGCGATAGAATAATGTGGAAAATTCCTTTCATGACCTTTTGTTAACAACTCCCTCCCCCTCCCTGTCCCTCAACTCTCACCTATCCACTGGTCAATCCTTTCCCCCACCGCCCCCTTCCTTTGTGTCAGATAAATGTATAAAGGTGAACTGACAAGAAAGTCAGGGAGCTTGACCCAATTCTCCTGGCCAGAGAACGTCAAGTCCTCTACCAAAACTAACTTGTATTCGATTGACCATGTTTTAACAAGTACATTTGTATCAACCAAGATAATTTTACCACGCGCATAATTAATCTCGCTGGTTCCACTACAAATACTATGAAAAGGCCTCGATATGGGTGGGTGGGTGGTCGATATCAAATTGTTTCATTTGAATAAATTCTTAGAATCCCAAGATCTTTGCCTTTTTTCAGTGGATGTGTTAAATGTCATTTCTCGTGTGCCTCCTGACCGGTCCTGCACTCTCTTGTTTGCCTGGTGCCGAGTTTCTGCTCAACTTCTATGGAAACTCTATTGGGAAAATTACATCTTTTGACAACAAAAGGTTGCTAAATACCAGCCCTAGGCCTAGATACTGAAAATGAATAAAAGCGTATTATACTGTTATACCATAAGCAAAGGGAACCGCTCCCGCCTACCTCCGGTCAATGGTCTCCAACTACACACCCTCAAGACCCCTACGCTCTGCATCTTCTGGCCGCCTCAGACCTACTCCTATCCGAGCTCCGGGAGGGTCATCAAAGAGAAGTCGCCTATTCTCAGTCCTTGCCCCACAATGGTGGAATGAACTGCCCACCCCAGTTAGGACAGCCGAAACCCGCCCAATATTTCTCCGTCGACTAAAGACGCACTTCTTCAACCATTATCTGAAATAAAATTAAATATATAAAAAAAAATATATATATATTAAATTAACCCTTTTCTCGCAAATGACGTGTTACCACGTCATTCCTCGCCATGCTTAATCTGCCAATGACGTTTTACAGCGTCTTTGAGATCAATATTTCAAATTTCTGTCATGGTATTCATATTTCACCCACGGATCCTTGACGGGTGCTGTAGGACTCCGCTCAACTCTCCAATGCTTCAATACCGCCACCTGGTGGCCGATCGGCGAGTTGCAACCGGATGTCGATAATTGTGATGCCGATGTGGCTCCCTATTCGGTCCGGCCACTCGCTATCGCTCGCGGGACTACATCTTGACACACTGGATAGCGATCCGTTGCCATAACTCAATAAACAACATTATTTGGACGTATATAGTATTATACAACCTGGAAATGGATCGCATATATCAACATCCCATAATAGCAATGTTTTTGCTCCACGCTCATCACCCAACGCTACGAGGAGACTGGGGTGAGTTTCAGCCTGTTTGTTTACCATTTTCGATACAAACTGCTCTGATCAATATATCACCCATACTACATAAATGCTTTAACGCGGGCCACGGAATTATAAACGACCCCCCCCCCCCCCTCCGGTCAACATCAGATGATAAGTCATAATGTCTAGGAGCATGTACAGTTGAAATGTTCTATCTGTAGTCAATCGGTATCAAACTGCATTTGATGATCTAATATATGCATTTGTGGCTATAACTCACGTTCTATGAAATACTGCAGAAAACGATAAAAACATATTTATACTCTAGACTGTATTTTTGTATGAATGTGTGAATGAAAAAGTTAAACGTTCCTACATCCTGAACGATAGCTAATCGATGTTGAATGGGCCATAGCAATACAATTTAAAAAGTTATAGCCCTGCAAATGCAAAGTAGGTGAACATCTCCATAGACAAATAGAGCTGGCAGACTGGCTACAAGGATGGATATAAGCGTGGCAGAGAAAGGGTTAAAATTAAAAATCTAACCCTAACTAATCTTACTGTCATGCACTTGTCCTAATAAACTAACCTACACTGTAGCACGCAACACTTTGATGAACATTGTTACTTAGCTGATAGAGTTGTGCCCTTCCTGATGACTTGTCGTACAGAACTTGTAAGTCGCTTTGGATCAAAGCGTCAGCTAAATGACTAAATGTAAATGTAAGCAAAGCAACTGAGCGAGCATGGTTATTATTATGCCTATATTGCAACAACAGTACAGTCATCTTACCTGATGTAGACGACCCCGCTCTGGTGTCTCCTTCGTTGCCAACCTATCGGGACCTCGGCTGCCCACTGGCCTCCGTACTTCATAGTCGTGTCCATGGTTCCTGCCGGATTTAGGCTCAGATATCGGTCAGACGACTGCTCAGCCTGCACCTCATCCTGGGACCTCTGTCTGATCAGTGACCAGCCGCCCCGACAGAGGACTTGATCAGACTCCACGAGGGGAGCGGTCGGCGGGTAAGCGGTTGTTTACGATCGCGAATACCCTAAAATCCATTATTGACGAGGGGGATGCGTTTCATCATTTTTGCGTTAGAAAAAGGGAGGGATACCACCGCACCCCTTCATCCCCCCGCCTCCAGAGCGCGGCTGAGCGTCCGTGTTGAACCCCCCCCCCAGACTTCTGCGGGGAAGATCACAGTAGAATCAGGCTGTGAAGGTCCATCATCCCCATCTCATTCAGATTTAGAGTCCTCATGTTTAAAGCACAGTCATTGTCTGTGACGGGTAATAGTGTGTGTGTGTGTGTGTGTGTGTGTGTGTGTGTGTGTGTGTGTGTGTGTGTGTGTGTGTGTGTGTGTGCGTGCGTGCGTGCGTGCGTGCGTGCGTGCGTGTGTCTGGCTCAAAGGCCGGTCAATGGCAGTGTTAGATGATGAAGGAAATCTGCTGCTGGTAAAAACACGGATGGATTCAATTGAAGAGGAAGCGACCTACAGAACGCACCGACTCTGAAGCTTCTCGCCGTTTCTGATTCGGTCATGTCGTCCTCCTGTAGCCGCATCGTCCCACATGTTCCGATCTATGACGAAAAAGAAGGAAATCAGAGAAACAAAACAGACATTGTGATTCACAAGTAGCCAGATGCAATGGATACGTTTTTTAAAGCAACATGACAACCTCAATCTAACGTTTTTCTTTCTTCTTCCTCCTGTACTCTTACCATGTAGGCAGTGGCACCACCTGACCATACTATCCTACATCTCAAACAGCATTTGCTATTTATATCAGCATATAAGGCCATGTGTCTGATAGATAAGATTCTTATCAGTTTGAAAAAACAAACAAACAAATAAACAAACACCAACAACAAAATCTCAAACCGGGCCCAGACCTTTCAAATCCACCTAGGCTGAAATGGCACTGTGGCAGACAGAAAACCAATAAAGAATGCACAGGGGAATATTACCATCTTGTTGCCAGTGGTGATCTCGTCATAAGGTAGTGGCCCAGCCAAGGGCTAGATTAAAATGGGGGATGGGGGAAGACAGACAGGCCTTTTGACATGGTGGTGACTAGGGCTGGGTAAAAAGAAAAATAGATTTTCCCGATTCAAAATGATCTTCATTTGAAGAAAATATATATAATAATTATAATTTTTAAATATATGCTAGGCTACATATTGTGTTCACTGCTGTATGTTGGTCATGTTAAATAAAATGTACATTAATCTGAATATTATGAATCTTTCATATCCAAGCAAAATGTATATTTTAAGAGAAATATTCCGATAATCGAATTATGAGTCAGGACTCGGAGCTTGTGAATCGGAATCAAATCGATTTTGAGAAATCAGTAACGATACCCAGCCCTAGTGGTGACTAAGGTATGACTTAAGCCCCACATAGAGCAACACAATAGGATATGACCACTACATTGAATGCTGGTGCCATCACACCTACAGGGCTGCCTGGGAGGCAGGCCTATACGATATTTTAAAAAGGTATAGGCCTACCGTCATGGATTAATGCAAATGTAGGTGGTTATGCATTTTTTCCAATACCATCTTCAAAAAACAAGTGGCTTTTTACAGGGCTCTCCGACACAAGGACACAGGCCAAAGAAGACAAAACTGTTGATTGAAGAGAGTGGCCAGATGTAAAAAATCAGGAGTGGATGGAATGTTGTCATGACAAAGGCAAATGTGTGTGGGGGGGGGGGGGGGGGGGGGGGGATTTAACCTGTGCTCATCGACTGCTCTGAGGCACAACAGGTCCTACTCCTGGGCCCAATTAACTAGACCAAAGACAGGTGTGGCTGCTTAATTCACACCGCATCCACATCACAGCCACATCAAATATTTTTACATTTTCATAGCAATAAAAACGTCACGCTGCAACAGATTTATTAAGGATTTGTGACAGAAATATGGCTGTCACAGTGAAGGAATTACCCCTGCAGTGATTTATGGTGGCTCAACAGCACGGTATTAGATTAGATTCAAATTTATTGTCAATATAATACAGCACAAGTACAGTACAACGAAAAGAGGTTTGGTTGGCATCCAACCAGAGTGCAAATGTAACACTATAGTGCAATAGTAATATACAATGTACAGGTGTATAAAATATATAAATTACTAGTACTACTGGGTGTAGTGCTAATCAGATGTATGTACAGAGTTGTAATATTAATATGTACAGTGATAAAGGTATGAAGACAGTATGGTCGTAGACATAGTACACTGCGATATATATAAGGAACGGAAGCCATGCGATATACATAATGAAGCCATGACTGCCTATAACAAAGAAATACGAGTGGCAAGAAAGGACTATTTTTCTAAGATTATCACAGAGAATGTTGGAAACTCTAGTCTAGAATATTATTCTCAGCCATCGACCAGCTACTCAACACTGCCCCCACCCCTCCACAGTAATTTGCATCAAAATGTGAAGAACTAGCATTATTCTTCAATAAAAAACTGAAATCCTACTAGTTGGTCCTATAACAAAAAGAGGAATGTTACAGAGCAATATGGGGCAACTTACCCCTTGGATCAAACCCGAAGTTACAAGTCTTGGTGTTATAATAGACTCAGACCTAAGCTTTAAATCACATATCAACAAGGTGACAAAAACATACTTTTTTCACCTTAGAAACACAGCTAAGGTACGGCCGTTTATAAATCAAAAAGATGCTGAAAGGGGGGGCAGGTGGCGCACAGAGATTACGTTCGTCACCAACACCGGGAGACACTAGGATTCGCCTGTTCAAATCCAGCTCCCGGCGTTGCTATCAGCTTGGCTGGCCTCTCACACTGATACAATTGGCTGTATCAGGGGGTGGGAAAGCTGAAGGGTGGGTCCTGGGCGTTGTGGACAGCGACCCCTACAGTTCGGTCGGGGCGCCTGCTCAGCGAGGGTTGGAACTGAGGAGAGATAGTGTGGTGTGTAACATACTGTTGCTGGTCTGGGCTGGTCCTCTGAGCTCCTCTCCAGTCAAACATACTGTTGCTGATCTGGGCTGGTCCTCTGAGCTCCTTTCCAGTCAAACATACTGTTGCTGATCTGGGCTGGTCCTCTGAGCTCCTCTACAGTCAAACATACTGTTGCTGGTCTGGGCTGGTCCTCTGAGCTCCTCTCCAGTCAAACATACTGTTGCTGGTCTGGGCTGGTCATCTGAGCTCCTCTTCCAGCAAGACTTTCACTGCTGCAGGGTTTAAATCTGAAAGATAGCCAAATCCTCCACCGTTGTTGTGTAACCTCTAGAGCAGCGTTTCCCAAACGCTGGGTCCCCGTTTTTATTGGGTCGCCAATAAAAAGTTTAAAAATATATATATATATATATATATATATTTTTTTTTTTATAAAAACGCTGTAGATGTGTTGATTCAGTTTGGCACCACATACTAGGGATGCCCCGATCACGTTTTTTGCCACCGATACCGATCACCGATCGTCTATGAGCCATATCGGCCGATACCGATTGATTACCGATCGTTTTTGGTATAAAATAAAAAATTTAATAAAAGAAAAAAAAAATATATATATATATATATTTTTTTTTAATAAAAAATATATATTATATAATCATACTTGTAGTTGTATTATCTGCGAGACATCGCCACCACGCAACAAGTCAAAATGCTCGCTATCTGCAAACAGCTCCACTGTCTGTGTGTACTCGAGTACGCCTCCAGCTACGGCCAGGATTCTCCGGTGCTGCAGCTGGACCCTGTTGGTATACTGTGCTTTTGTCAAATCACATTCAGCATGCCCTCAGCTCGAATACGCATCGAATCAATGTTATAAGACATTGTTATCAGGAGCTATCTGTAGCTACTGCTAGCCGGCTCGATAACGTTAAGACAATGCCTCAGTGAACTATTTAGTGGGACATTTCGTTTTGAACAGTGAGCTAATGTGAGCTAACGTGAGCTAACGTGAGCTAACGTGAGCTAACGTGAGCTATCATGCACTACTAGACTATTGCTGGAGCATTTGTTGATATCAGGAGCTATCAGTAGCTAGCCGGCTAGATACCGTTAGACAATGCCTCATGTAAAAGTGAATAGTTGACTGGGTCATTCTGTTTAAACAGTAACGGTAGCTAACGTTAGCTCACGGAAGTCACATGCACTAGGTTAGAGCAGACTATTGCCCGAGCTTGTTTACACGGGTGCAGGAGGAGCAGCAGTTTGCAGCTCCGTGTGTCTGAGACTGAAGTCAGCGAGTGAGATCTCCGCTAAGAATTGGATCATGTTTTTCAATCGGTTTTCACGATCGGCGAAAATAAAGCATTATCGGAATTCACAGATCTCATATTTATACTGAATATCGGCCGATACCGATCGCTGGCCGATCGATCGGGGCATCCCTACCACATACTTATGTGAATCTGGGTTTTCTACTCTAGCATACATGAAAAACAAATACAGAAACAGACTAAATGCTCAGCATGACCTCAGAATAGCACTTTCAAAAACCAAGCCCAGAATAGATCTGCTGGTTGAAAACTTCAACCAGCCACATACCTCTCATTAGATTTCATTGTGCCATAGATGAAATATTATACCCCTTCTAGCATGATGTCAGGTCAGTAGAATTTTTAAATAAGTCAGTACAAATTAATCAGAATGTTGCTCAATGTTGGGGTTTAAGGTTGAGGGACGGAGGGAGGGGGTAAGAAATGGAGAGTTGAAAAAGGTGAGGAATAGAAAGGAGAGTAGAACATGTTTGTTCATTTAAAAGTGTTACAAAATAATTGTATGTATATGTTATGAGGTGGTGAGCAACTTAACATTACACGCTGATTATTGCTGTGATGTACTTTTATAATTAAATAAATACATTTCATATACATTTGAAATGCATGGTTTGTTGTGTTCTTTATCAGTAGTTTATAAATGTATGTTATGGCAATTCATTTTTGTATCCACTTTCTCCTTATTTTTAAAATTTTCTCCCATCCCAATTTCGTATCGCCAATTCTCCCCTCCCCTGTCTTGAACGTTGCTAGACTATGCCTCCCACTGGTCGGTTGTAGTGAGGACAGAAGCCTTGCATCACGTGTCCCCTCTGGTACACGAGGAGGCAGCCTTCTTTTCGCATCTTTTCACCAGACAGCGCGGACTCTCAGTGGCGAGGAGTAACGCGTGGGAGGCTCACGCTGCCCCCGATACTTCCTGTCTCTGCTGTACAGGCGTCACCCAACCGACCTGTAGGAGTCGCTGTCCACAACGTCCAATCCCCACCCATCGACTTTCCACCCGCTACCTCTGCCAATTGAGATAGTATGACGACTGGCCCAAGCCGCAGGCAACGCTGACTCGGGGAGTCGAGACCGGAGTCTCTTGCATTGGTGACGAGCGCAATCTCCGCTACGCCACCCAGCCGCCCATGTTATTGTTATGGTTTGACACCGACCCCAAACGCAACGACACAAGAGAGTAGGATTCAGAGTTGCCAAAAACAAGGGCTTGTTTATTAAGACTAAATAAACAGCACAGACTTGGAAGAGTTCAAACAAAGACTGGAATACAAGCAAGGATGAATGTTGCTGCTCTGCAGCTTCTCCCGGGATGGTAGTCAGGGGAAGCAGACGCTGACGTCAGAGCCGCTCTGCAGACTTCTCTCGGCAGAATCTCCCAGGTGGACCGAGAGAGAGAGAGGGAGCGAGTTACTCAGAGTGCAGGTGGAACAGAGCAGGTGATCAGGAGAGGTGACTTGTACCCGAAAACAGAGTTATCCAAGTGACTGAATCTTCGGTGTAAAAACACACTGTGAGTAACGTTCCAAACACAATCCCAAGTGATAGATATCTTCGGTGCAAAATAAACACTGTGAGCGAAGTCCCAAAATACAAATCCAATGTGATAATATCTTCGGTGTGTAAACACACAGTGGGAGATGTTAGGCCAAAATATTATCCCAATGAAACAATCCAAAAAAGGCTAAACGCTGGGTGAGTGACTGTCTGATAAAAAGCTGGAAATCTTCAGTGTTATATGAACACACGAAAAACGGAATTGGATCAAAGACAGTCATAAAAAACTCACCCAGGCGTTGTGCGTAAAGAGCGTTGGAACAGAAACGGAGCGAGCGCGTCGCCACGGGGAAAGGGTGTCCAAGAGGAATGCTTCTTGAATATCCTGGAGGCAAAGCACAGGGAAACAACAGCAGGCAGCAGGAACGGCGAATGCAACTGAAATATCAAAACGATCCAACAAAACTTGAATGGGGAAACGGGGTATAAATAATACGGGAATGCTTAATTGACAAGCAGTGACAGCTGAGGGATGTGATTGATAAGCGTGTGGACGGGGGAGAACCAATCAACGACGTCTCTGGGAAGAAGCGTGTGAATAGGGGAATGAAATGATTAACAGAAAACAACTGGAAACAGAGCGAGTAGGCTTAAAGGAACAGAGCGAGAAAGTGAGCAAAGGACAAAAACCTCACAGTACCCCCCCCTCCACGGGAGCCACCCGGCGACCAGGCCGACCCGGCTCGTCAGGATGGGCACGATGGAAGTCAGTGATCAAACCGGGATCCACGATGAGCTGCCGGGAGACCCAGCTACGCTCCTCAGGGCCGTAACCCTCCCAGTCCACCAGGTATTGGAACCCCCGGCCCCGCCGACGAACGCCCATCAACCGGCGGACCTGCCACTGGGGGTGACCATCCACCAACACGGGAGGCGGAGGATCAGGAGCTGGAGGCATAAGGGGACTGAGGGAGACGGGCTTAACCCGGGAGACATGGAACACAGGGTGAATGTGCATGGACGCAGGAAGTTTCAGGCGTAGGGCCGCCGGACTGAGTACCTTCAGGACCTCGAAAGGTCCGACGAAACGGGGGTTGAGCTTCTTGGCCGAGGACCGAAGCGGGAGGTCCCTTGCGGAGAGCCACACCCTCTGCCCAGGGAGGTAAGTCGGCGCAGGAACCCGGCGCCGGTCGGCACCACGACAGGCACGCTCAGATGTCCGGAGCAGCGCGGTCCTGGTGATCTCCCAAACTCGTCGGCAGCGGTCGAGGTGGTCCTGCACGGAGGGAACTGCCACTTCCGCCTCCTGTGCGGGGAAAAGAGAGGGTTGGTAGCCCAGGGAAACCTCAAATGGTGAGAGGCCGGTGGCGGAACTGACCATTGAATTGATGGAGTATTCAACCCAGGGAAGGAAACGGCTCCAGGATGCCGGTCTCTCGGCTGCCACACACCGAAGAGCAGACTCCACGCTCTGGTTCATCCTCTCCGTCTGTCCGTTAGTCTGGGGATGATAACCAGAGGAAAGACTGACCGTCGACCCCAATCCCTTGCAAAAGGCCCGCCATACCTGGGAGGTGAACTGGGGCCCCCGGTCAGAGACGATGTCCTGGGGAAACCCATGAAGGCGGAACACGTGGTGAGTCAGGAGGTCCGCCGTCTCGGCCGCCGAGGGAAGCTTGGAAAGGGCCACGAGGTGAACCCCCTTGCTGAATCGATCCACCACGGTCAGAAGGCAAGTGTTCCCCTGGGAGGAGGGAAGACCTGTGACGAAGTCTAGCGCCACATGTGACCAAGGACGGCTTGGAACGGGAAGTGGCTGTAAGAGCCCGGAGGGTGCCTGGTGTGAGGCCTTGCTGCGGGCACAGACCGCGCAGGCCAATACGAACTCCTTGACGTCGTTCCGCATGGTGGGCCACCAGAAACGACGAGCCAGGAAGGAGAACGTGCTGGTATGGCCTTAAAGCAGTACCCGGGACCGGACAGAGTCGGGGACGAAGAGACGATGAATAGGAACGTTGCTTGGAGCACGCTGGCAGCGTAGGGCACGTCTAACCACACCCTCGATGCCCAAGGTGATGGCTCCAACCACTCGGGCCTCCGGGAGGATGGGAGTAGGGTCCTCAGAGGGTGGAGCCCACTTGGAGTGTAACCGGGACAGGGAGTCGGCCTTCGTGTTGCGGGAACCGGGGCGGAAGGTCAGCGAGAAGTCGAACCGACTGAGGAAACTGGCCCATCTCGCCTGCCGACCGTTGAGGCGCCTGGAAGCGCGGATGAACGTCAGGTTCTTGTGGTCCGTCCAGATGGTAAAAGGCTCCTCGGCTCCCTCTAGCCAATGACGCCACTCCTCCAACGCAGCCACGACCGCCAGCAGCTCCCGATTGCCGGTGTCGTAGTTCCTCTCGGCAGGGAGGAAACGACGCAAGTAGAAGGCGCAAGGATGTACCTTCTGGTCCGAAAGAGAACGTTGGGATAGGACCGCGCCCAGTCCAGTATCCGAGGCGTCCACCTCCACAATGAACTGTCTCTTGGGGTCAGGGTGGAGCAGGATAGGGGCGGAAGTGAACCTCTTCTTGAGGGAGCGGAACGCAGCACATGCCGCTGGGGACCAGTCGAACGGCAGAGCGGGGGAGGTCAGCTTGGTAAGTGGCTCCGCCACTTGACTGTAGTTCCAGATGAACCTTCGGTAGAAGTTGGCGAACCCGAGGAAACTCTGTAACTCCTTCCGAGTGGTGGGTTCAGGCCAATCCTCCACAGCTTGGATCTTGCGAGGATCCGCTCGGGTCAAGCCCTTCTCAACGATGAAGCCCAGGTAGTCGACGGAGTCGGAGTGGAAACGGCACTTCTCCGCCTTGACGAAGAGCCGATTGTGGAGGAGGCGCTCCAGCACACGGCGGACATGCTGGATGTGTTCCTCGAGGGTCCTGGAGAAGATGAGGATGTCGTCCAGGTACACCACCACGAACACCTCCAGCATGTCACGAAGGACGTCGTTCATGAGTGCCTGGAATACCGCCGGGGCGTTGGTGAGGCCGAACGGCATCACTAGGTACTCGTAGTGGCCCCTGGGGGTCTTGAAGGCGGTCTTCCACTCATCGCCCTCACGGATACGGACAAGATGGTAGGCACTCCGGAGGTCCAGCTTGGTGAAGACGGAGGCCTGGGTCAGTGGCTCGAAGGTGGAGTTCATGAGAGGTAGCGGGTACTTGTTCTTGATGGTGATCTCGTTGAGCTGGCGATAGTCGATGCAGGGTCGCAGGTCCCCATCCTTCTTACCAACAAAGAAGAAACCGGCCGCCACCGGGGAGGAGGAAGGCCGAATGAGTCCTGCTTCCAATGACTCAGAGATGTAGAGATCCATCGCCTTCTTCTCCGGAACGGTCAGACTGTAGAGGCGGCTGCCGGGAAGGGGAGCCCCTTGGCGGAGGTCGATGGCGCAGTCATAGGGGCGGTGAGGTGGAAGGGCCTGAGCCCTGGACTTACTGAAAACCTCCAAGAGGTCGTGGTACTCGGGAGGTATGGACGAGAGGTCCGGAGGCGACTCACCAGCGGGCCTCCGGGGCGAGGGACAGGACGCCGCCTGCAGACACAGGGCGTGACAGGAGGAGCTCCAGCCCTTGATGGTACCGGAGGACCAGGCGATGTGGGGCTCGTGCAGCGCGAGCCAGGGCCTACCCAGGACCACCGGGACAAGGGGGGATTGGGTGATGAGGAACTGGATTCTCTCGACGTGGTTCCCAGCGATGGTCAGCACGACTGGGCCGGTGCGTTGAGAGATGTCGGCCAGGCGGTGTTGGTCCAACGAAAAGATCTCCAAGGGCCTCACAAGGTCCTCAAGTGGGATGTTGGCTCGGGTAGCAAACTCGAAGTCGAGGAAATTATCGTCTGCCCCAGAGTCGATGAGGGCCTCCACCGTGGCTCGTTGGTCCCCCCAGGCCAGGGTGACGCTCATCAGATGGTCAGGTGGTGCGCGGCTCTGGGAATGGGAAAAACGGCTCACCAGGATTTCCCGGGGTCTCGGCGAGCCTGATCTTTTGGCCGGGTGGGGCAGTCGGCGATTCGGTGTCCCTCCCTTCCGCAGTAGAGGCAGAGACCGGACCTGAGCCTTGCCTCACGCTCCGCCTGGCTCAGAAGAGAGCGTCCCAGCTGCATGGGTTCCTCCTCGCGAACCGAACGGGAGGACCCGCTACCACCAGTTGTGTTGAGGACAGGGCGTCCAGGAGTGACGTCATGCGTCCGGGGAATCCGGGGTACCTCAGGAGGTAACAGTCGGGTCCTCTCGCGCCTTCTCTCCTGGAGGCGTCCGTCAATGCGGATGACGAGGCTAAACAGGTCCTCGAGGGAGTCGGGCACCTCCCGGGTAGCGAGCTGGTCCCGGACTGCGTCACTGAGCCCCCTCAAGAAGGTTAGGCGAAGTGCAGGGTCGTTCCATCCACTCTCCACCGCCGCCAGTCGAAACTCCAGGACGTAGTCAGTTACCCTGCCGCTCCCCTGTCGGAAGGTCCCCAACCGGGCTCCAGGGTCCAGACCTCGGGCTGGATGGTGGAACACTCTGCGGAGCTCCGCCACGAAGTCTGGATAGGAGAAAACAAAATCTGCATCCATTGCCCAGGAGGAAGTGACCCACTGGGCAGCATGGCCTGAAAGCAAGTTCGTCATATAGGCCACTTGGGACCCTCTAGCAGTAAAACGGCTTGGTTGATGACGGAAAACCAACTCACATTGCATGATGAATGTGGCACACTCCTCGGGATTGCCGTCGAACAGCCGTGGGACGGAGAGACGGGGTTCCCGAGGTGCGGGATCAGCTGGGGCTGCGGGGAATGCTCCTGAAGGATGTGAGGGAAGTAAAGCATTAACAGTGTCGCTCAGCGAGTGAAGCTGAACGAGAATACCAGATTGTTGTCCCGCCAGAGCGGCCAGTGACCCTTGAATAGGCAGGACCTGTTCCCTGAGATCCTGCACCGCAGCCGCAGCCCTCTCTAGTTGGTGGCTGTGATCAGGGGAGGAAACTAACTTTTTGGCTTACCAGCCAACTGGCGAGTATCTGATTTTTTTTACCAGACAAACTGATTTTTTACCAGCCAAAAAAAATCGCTAATTGTGATAATTACTTCTTTGTATGTCTTCGTCTAAATTGATTTTCAATCATAGTAATAATCACACCGTGTCTCTACTCTTTTAAAATATTTATTAGCATAAAACATTAATAACAGTCTCTACTCTTCACAATATTAGCATAACACATATTAACATGAAAGAGGGATCTATTCTGGACTGGGTTGGGCTGAACTGGGCAGTGAAAGATGCTGGGTTGGACTGGGTTGGGCAGTGAAAGAAAAAAAACGAAGTATGTTGTGAAGTGTATAGATAGATAGATAGATGTGAAATGTATAGATGTAGCAGTACTGTCTATCTGTATGTCGTGTATGTCATATGTTATGATGAATTGAAAATGGGGGACCCTGATGTAAACAAGACGAAGGTCTTTCTCTGGTCTGCATCCCCTTAACAATTGTGTGTATTGAGCCGTACTGTATTGTACCCATTCTGCAATCTGTTAATAAAGTTTTCAATCAGTCAATCAAGTTAACTTTGAACCTCAATTGTCAAGCCACGTCAATGTTGTGTATGCATCCGAGTGTTCACTGTGCCTTTAAGACGGCACGGTGGCCTTACGACAGTGTTGTGAAGTACCATCAAGTGTTGTGGTAACGTCAGTTCGGTTCGTGTGCTGTTGTGCACTGGTTGAGCTAGCCCCTTTCGTGACTGCGATGTGCAAGCCAGGGGCTTTTGAGCATGAAATAAAATGTCTAACCTTACGTCGTAGTCCGGTGCGCAATAGACTAACATACACCTCTGTAATTTAAATGTGTCCTTGCCTTGGACTCGAGAGTTGTACTAGGGTTGGATGCAGTTCCGAATCCCCGTTGCTCAGTCTGTCTGTTTTCCATCTTCTGTGTTTAACGTTATCTGTTTGCGAGTGCTTCCTTGACTGATGGCCAGTACCACGGGACTTTTATTCAACATTCTATATTTCCGCGGGTTGGCCAGTACTGCAGGAACTTTTATTAAACATTATATATGTCCGCGGGTTGGCCAGTATTGCGGGAACTTTTATTAAACATTATATATGTCCGCGGATTGGCCAGTACTGCGGCAACTTTTATTAAACATTATATATGTCCGCGGGTTGGCCAGTACTGCGGGAACTTTTATTAAACATTATATATGTCCGCGGGTCTTGTGCAGTGCTCTCGTGGCACTGTCAACTCGCCAGACTGGCGAGTGGTCTTCATGAATCACTCGCCAAACGTAAAAAATACTCGCATTTGGCGAGTAAAGTGGCCTAATTTCCTCCCCTGGCTGTGATCCTTGGTCAACTCGATTTGATTAGCAAGTGCTTGCCCCACAATGGTGGAATGAACTACCCATCCCAGTTAGGACAGCCGAATCCCGTCCAATCTTTCGCCGTCGACTAAAGACTCACTTCTTCAACCATTATCTGAAATGATAAAAAAAAAAAAAAAAAAAAAAATCTAACCCCGACTAACCTTAATGTCATGCACTTGTCCTAATAAACTAACCTACACTGTAACACGCAACACTTTGATGAACATTGTTACTCAGCTGATAGAGTTATACCCTTCTTGCTGTCTTGTCGCACAGAACTTGTAAGTCGCTTTGGATAAAAGCGTCAGCTAAATGACTAAATGTAAATGTAAATGTAAAAGTGCGGTTCTGACCCTCTCTGTGTCGGCTGGGGTCGTCATTTAGGTTGGATCGTAATGTTATGGTTTGACACCGACCCCAAACGCAACGACACAAGAGAGTAGGATTCAGAGTTGCCAAAAACAAGGGCTTGTTTATTAAGACTAAATAAACAGCACAGACTTGGAAGAGTTCAAACAAAGACTGGAATACAAGCAAGGATGAATGTTGCTGCTCTGCAGCTTCTCCCGGGATGGTAGTCAGGGGAAGCAGACGCTGACGTCAGAGCCGCTCTGCAGACTTCTCTCGGCAGAATCTCCCAGGTGGTTGCGGGACCGAGAGAGAGAGAGGGAGCGAGTTACTCAGAGTGCAGGTGGAACAGAGCAGGTGATCAGGAGAGGTGACTTGTACCCGAAAACAGAGTTATCCAAGTGACTGAATCTTCGGTGTAAAAACACACTGTGAGTAACGTTCCAAACACAATCCCAAGTGATAGATATCTTCGGTGCAAAATAAACACTGTGAGCGAAGTCCCAAAATACAAATCCAATGTGATAATATCTTCGGTGTGTAAACACACAGTGGGAGATGTTAGGCCAAAATATTATCCCAATGAAACAATCCAAAAAAGGCTAAACGCTGGGTGAGTGACTGTCTGATAAAAAGCTGGAAATCTTCAGTGTTATATGAACACACGAAAAACGGAATTGGATCAAAGACAGTCATAAAAAACTCACCCAGGCGTTGTGCGTAAAGAGCGTTGGAACAGAAACGGAGCGAGCGCGTCGCCACGGGGAAAGGGTGTCCAAGAGGAATGCTTCTTGAATATCCTGGAGGCAAAGCACAGGGAAACAACAGCAGGCAGCAGGAACGGCGAATGCAACTGAAATATCAAAACGATCCAACAAAACTTGAATGGGGAAACGGGGTATAAATAATACGGGAATGCTTAATTGACAAGCAGTGACAGCTGAGGGATGTGATTGATAAGCGTGTGGACGGGGGAGAACCAATCAACGACGTCTCTGGGAAGAAGCGTGTGAATAGGGGAATGAAATGATTAACAGAAAACAACTGGAAACAGAGCGAGTAGGCTTAAAGGAACAGAGCGAGAAAGTGAGCAAAGGACAAAAACCTCACAGTTATGGCAATTCATGATGTATTTTTGTAAGTTTGGGTCCCGGGGAAACACCAAATTTCTCTTTTGGTTCTCGAGCTGAAAAAGTTTGGGAACCCCTGCTCTAGTCTTTCGCTCCTTCACGTGAAGTTAAATCTACTCTAAAAGTGAAAACTACTCTGTGTGCCGCGACTCTGCTGCACATACCTAAAAATATCTCTGCTGTCTTAAAGGAACACTGCAACATTTTGGGAAATTTAGCTTATTGTCTTCTCCAGAGAGAGACAAGAAGATGGATACCAGTTTCCTCTCTATGCGTTCAGTAGAAAGCTATCTGGCTGCACGTTAGCCTAGCTAAGCACAATGAATGGAAGCGGACAGTGCCGGTTAGCCTTCGGGAGAGGTGTTAGTTGGTGAATGCCTAGGCTCTGCACATAGGCTGACAGCAGGCACTGTCCGCTTCCATTCATTGTGCTAAGCTAGGCTAACGTGCAGCCAGATTGCTTTCTACTGAACGCACAGAATTCCCAAAATGTTGGCGTGTTCCTTTAATATTGTGGCCATACCATCCCAGCCCTAACAAAACTTCACAACTGTAAAAATAAAACTATAGTTATCACCGCCAGGCCAGAGTAAAGATTATGTGTTTGTTTGGTCGCGCTCGTCTGTCTGTGCATGTGTGCGAGAGTCTTCTGTCCGCGGCTAATCTCGCAAACGGCAGGGCCGAATTGGATGACAAATTGCACATAGGCTGACAGCAGGCCAATGACCTGAATCCTAGAATATCTTTCTAATCGAGGAACAACAAGTATCTTATTTGAATTCATTTCCATCGTTGAAATATTACATTCATTATAAGGTTACATCTTTTGCACGCCAGAGGGCGATACTACACACAGCTCTGTGTACTATTGTGTGAGTTGCCATTGCATTGTGCAGTCTTGCAGTTGCATGTTCCTTCACTAGGCTACAGTCATCTTATCAACCAGGAAATTCTTGCGTGAACTGAAGTATTATATATGAATTTCAGGAGCAAGCTCACACCATGACACGAACCATCACCGGCGTCTTCCCATCCCTCTGGTCTGCTCCCTCTATCCCATCGCTTCCACATATATGTGGCCGAACCACCATATTCACCATCCATCTCCTGCTCTGGCTGTACTGCTGGTGGTTCGCCATTTGCCCCTATCTACCACACTATCCCCTTCAGAAACCCCTCTTTTCCTTCGTTATTATATCGTGATTCGAACCGAATCATGTATCGATACAACCGTACTAGATTCAGTGATTCAATTGGTTGAATTGATGCAGACAGACAAGTGCTTCTAGACAGACAACACACACACCATGTGAGGACGATATCGAAATCATAGCACAAACATATGGCAAAAGAGTATGCAGGGAACATTGACCTGTTCGTTTAACAGTGATCACAAAAAAATCGGATCAGAGAAAGGCGTCCTTTGTGTACTACTAGTAGGGGTGGACGGTATGGTCTAAAATTTATATCACAGTATAATTTGAAGCATAGACGGTAACGGTATATATCACGGTATCAGTGTTTTCGTTAGAATACTTTTTTTTTGCCTGATAGGCAAACTATATAAATAATGACATCCTCAAGGCATGTAGATTTATAATATTTTAACTTAAAACTAGGCTACTTTTGCGTATACAGTCATTATATTCCAAATAAAATAAGTCCCGAGTCGAGACTCTGTGCTGCTCCCAACGAATCCCAATAGTATGCAACTGCAGAGCCGCAGAGTAGGGGCGCTTTCAGGTCCGGTCACAGGCCCGGCTCAACAGCGCCCCCCACCCAACGGCTGAATTGCCAATGGCTGAATTGGAGTACTGCACTGTGCCGGTACAGATGGGTGGGTTATGGTGGATTATGCGGCTCTGCAGCTGCATATGCTTCTCGGAAAATCCAGCATCCAGCCCCGCTGCCCAGCCGTCGTTATCAGAACACTACACACATATCATAATGTTCACAGCAAACTGTAGTTGATCACCAGGTATGTTTTATTAACGTAGAATAATTCATATAAGAAAAACGATAGGGAAATCTCTTACCTTTCTCCACTGGTTAAAAATGCCAGGAACTGAAATTGAAACTTGCTGTGCGCCGCGGTGATATGTGTTTATTATGAAATGACAATTGCGTGTTGACACGCCCACTGCGCGAAGCCTCCTAAATAACTTTTTCCAGTTTGCACATATCTATTATCTATGACTAATTCTATCTATTTTTTAGGGGCAAATGCGAGTGAAATAGTTGCGCTGTGGTTACATGACGTCATTGCTATTTTAGAGCTGCTCTACCGGTTACAAGGTATAGTCAAAATCCATACCGTAGAGCAAATTCATACCGTTTATACCGTCCACCCCTAACTACTAGTATGCTTAACTCACTGGAATGCCTGATTGAGACCTCTTTATGTCTCCGCTTGTATTTCTGATAGTAGGCAGGCATTTGCCAATTAATTTACGGTATAAACCAAAGTAGGCCAATACACTGTAACCTACAGCACTATGGAAACAGAGAAACGCTGTGAGAATACAAGCACAATCTAACAAATATTTATCACGGTAAATTACAAATATACTGTATTTCGTGCCACCGGGCAGAGATTAGTGCTCTCTCTAGTTTCTCATGCAGCGAGGCTGAAACACTCTTTTTCCCCAGACAATGATATGTTCCTTGTAGCTACATCCCTTACTTATCCTCAATATTCTGGGATGCATAAACCAGTCCAGCACACACGTGACATTGCATTCAGTAGAACCAGCGTGAATCATCCCGCTGTACATTTGCTCGGATGGAGGATGACTCATTTACAGAGAAATGTGCACAAGAAAGACACTGCGAATGATCATACACACCACCAGCCGCTTATTGGTACCATATGAAAACGGTGATCGTCTATATATAACCTCAGATTCCTGACGGACGGGCATAGCCTAAATAAGAGGTTTTCTAATAAACGGGGCTAATGTCAGTGTTGTTATGGTCAGAGAATCCCAGGGCCACACAGCACTCTACTATATTACCAGTAGCATGTGGGATACCGTTGGCTGTTTCACCCTCCTCCTCATCCTCAGTAGGCTATGTAGCTAAGCTGAGGCACGCTAGCAGCACAGGGGTATATAATGCCACACTGCCTTCAGCCACAGAAGAGCACAGAGAGCTCGACAGCATTTCACCAGCACTGCATGCCTGGAGGCCAGGATCCGGAGTGAGTTGAAAAATAGGACATGCCGTCTTGGTTGCAAGGTAGCGGCGGTCCCAAAGGGGGCGGCGGGGGGGGGATCAGTACAGTAGTAGATTCAACAGCGCCAAATATTTTTTGGCAGTGCATATACGGTGTCATCTCCGCTTGTGACATTGAGAACAAACAATTAATTCCCTGCCAGAGGAGAAGAAGAAGGGAGGGAAATGCAGCAGAAATGGCCACAGACAACAAGGAAAACATGTAAGACTAATAAAACACCGCCTTAGTATAGCGAGTCACCGTGCAATCAAAGCGACAAAACAATTAAGAATTTGCATATTTGCATACACAGTCTGCACGGAAAAAGCCATGCGTTTTCTTGCCGATTGAAGGAAGCAGATGAGGTAATAATAATGAAAACCTTTTAACTGGATTAAAACCATAACAGCCCCTGAGCATAGAGAGCAGCATTCAGAGAATCAAGACAACAATGCACCACCACTTTGCTTTCAAGAGAACAGTCCGTGCGCCAAGTCTGTTCTCTCTCCTCTCCACATCATAAATCTCTGCGGACTGAGATTTTGTTTTCCGTCAGAGGTGATGTTTGCTGGTGACGGCCACAGAGAAGTAAAGCAGCATGTCCTAGTGTGTGACTGAAAAGCCATAAGCATTAGAGACCAATATTATTATTATTATTAATATATGTATTACTAGACTGTGAATATTATTTATATGTGGTCCTCCTGCCAAACTATTAATTCATAGATAGGATATCGGTCCGATACCAGGCTAAAATAGAATATCGGTATCTGAGAATTTCCCAGATACTAAAATCTGATACCAAAAAATGCCAGAAATCAAAGCAAAGTGACCAGATTTGCTGCATTTTTTACACGTTGTCTAAAATGTATTAGGTTATATATCCCAATAATTTTTTGTCCAATGACCCCAAGTCTATACTGTTCCTTAAAAGTAAATGGATTGGATCGGTATTCTGTATCGGCTGACCCAGGTATTGGTATCAGGACTGAAAAAAGTAGGATCGGTACACCCCTAGTTTTGAACTAAAGGGAGGAAACTGAAAATCATTGTATGCATGCATAGCCATGGTATAAACCATAGTATTAATTATTATTCATGTATAAACCATAGTATTCATTATTATTCATGTATACAATATTTCTATGGTATGAATAGAGAAAGGGGCTACGGAGATATGATTACCATGGATACATACAGGAGGTGGCCATCATCAAGGCTGTTCTCCCTGCAGACAACCAAGCCCTTACTCTCTCTCCCCCACCGACGTGTGTGCTGCACTGAGCAGGACTAATGCACGGAAGGCTGCTGGCCCTGATGCCATCCCCGGTTGTGTGCTTAGGTCCTGCACTGAGCAGCTGACTGAAGTCCTCCTAACTGACATCTTTAACCTGTCACTAGCCCAGTCAGTTGTTCCTGCATGCTTCAAAAGCACGTCCTCCATCGTGCCGGTGCCGGAACACTCCTCTGCAGCGAGCCTTAATGACTTCCGTCCTGTTGCACTCACCTCCATCATCATCATGAAGTGCTTCGAGAGGCTGGTCCTGGCTCATCTCTAATCTGGTCCATCATCACCCTCACTGGAAAAATACCAATTCACCTACTATGAGAAGAACAGAAGCATGGAGAGGATCATGATGCCATCTCCTCAGGACTACACTCCACCCGCCTTTTCCCACCTGGATGACAGCAACACTCATGTGAGAATGCTAATCAACTTTAGTCCAAACTCATGACCTCGTGGAAACCAAGGACCTCGACATCTAGTATCAACCCCTTTGTGACTCCGTCTGCAGGATACTTGACTTCCTAACCTCCTCCACCCTCACCACCGGCATCCCACAGAGCTGTGTGCTGAGCCCTCTCCTCTACTCCCCTTTCACGCACGACTGCACTCCTGTACATGGCTCCTCCAATAATACTATTATCAAGTTTGCAGATGACACAACGATGGTGGGTCTCACCAAAAATACAGAGGAGTCAGCCAAGATGGAGGAGGAGGAGGTCCAGCACCTGACGCCTGACGGTATGGTGTGCCGACAACAACCTGCCTTTCAACACCAAGAAAAACAAGGAGCTCATTGTGGACTTCAAAAAGACCAAAGTAGGCACTCAAAGTAGGTTGAATGTGTCTAGTGTCAAATTCCTGGGTCCACATCTCTGAGGACCTCTCTTGGGCCCTCAGCACCTCGACCCTGGTCATGAAAGCTCAGTCACCACCAGTGTCTCTTCTTCCTGAGGAGACTGATGAAAGCCCATCTGTCTCCTCAGATCCTGGTGAACTTCTACCAATGTGCCATAGAAAGCATACTGACTGCATCACAGTCTGAAATGGCAACTGCTCTGCCTCAGACTGGGAAAGCACTGCAGACTAGTGGTGAAAACCCAACCCATCACCGATACACCACTCCCTGCAATTAAGGCTGTCCAGCACAAACAGTGTCTGACGAAGGAACAAAGTATCAAAATGACACCTCTCAACCCAATCACAGACTATTTCAGGGTTGCCACTCTTTTTGAGAAATCATTTTCCAGGATTTTTCCAGGAGTATTTCTTGACAATCCATTCCTCCTTTTTTAATGATGCAGGGTTCATGATGAAGTGTCTCACGTTCATTACAGGAGGTTGCCCGCTACACCCATCACTGCTAACTGTACAATAAGGTCATCTGGCCTCCTCTGTTGTTAGCAACAAATCCTGTGTGCCAACAATTCCTTGTAAATGACATAGGCCTACATCATTTAATGAATAGGGAAGCAGCACTGTGCTGTACATTGCCGTAAAAGTTAACTCAGATGATGTACTTTAGCTGCAAAAGATTTACATTTAATAGTCATCATTACATTTAGGATAATACGCATGAGCTTGTATAATGCCATGGCAGCCTGAACAAAAGGGCCATAAATTGGGTCACCACCACTATAATCCTACCAACAACAAAATACACACCTGACATAGGTGTTACATATATATATATATATATATATATATATTATATTATATATATATATAGAAGTATAATACATTATATAAGTGTGTGTGTGTGTGTGTGTGTGTGTGTGTGTGTGTGTGTGTGTGTGTGTGTGTGTGTGTGGGGGGTGGGGGGGGGGGGGGGGGGGGGGGTGGGTGGGGGGGGGGTGGGGGGTGTAAATGAATGAACCTAAATATGTAGTTTGACTGATAGACAAAATGGGTTTATTTATGTTGATTTAATTTGGTTGTGTTGATGTTTAAAAAAAATGCAAAATGGGTATATTCTGTTGGTTTTACACAATATGTCTATCGGTGTCAATACTTATTAACGATACTGCCTACCTACACATGTATGTCTTACACTGTAGTCATCATAACTACCTTCATTGTACTACTTAACATGTAATATATAATACTGTACATTAACTTAGCATATTTACTCTATTTAGCTTTTTCATATATACTCCATGTATACACATGTTATACTGTACACTACACTACAATGCACTCTGGTTAGATGGCAACTTAATGTCGTTGTACTCTGTACAACACTTGTGCAATGACAATAAATGCACTCTAATATCCCCCCATTCTCTGTGTCGTTGTTTGTTTGTGCAAGCTTGCATACCTTTGAAACACATGCGCGAATGACATCTGACTAACGTTATAACTGCATGATTATGATGAACGTGTTCCACATAGTTTAATAATTTCAACACGATTGATTGATTCGTGAATCGTGGTCCAGGGAATAATACCGACAGACAGTTCACGAAGAGTATATCGCAGGGGGAAGACATGACCGAGGCTATCTTGCTAACGTCACCCACTCTATGAATGAATGGAAACTTTATTTAACAGATTGCAGAATGGGTACAATACAATACAGTACGGCTCAATACACACAATTGTTAAGGGGATGCAGACCAGAGAAAGACGTTTGTCTTGTTTACATCAGGGTCCCCCATTTTCAATTCATAGTGACATTTATGACATACACAACATGACATATGGCATAGGGACATACATGACATACAGGTATATAGTAGTACTGTTACATTTGTGACATATACAATATGCAAATATACAGTACTGTTACGGCATAGATCCTAACAGAGAATATATACATATGATGGGGAGGAGACTGTACATTAGGAGGGGTGGGTGGGTGGGTGGGAGAGAAGCGTAAGTGTTTTTCTTAACAGCATTTGAAGGCAGTGCGAGATATGATGAACATCAGATATGACACAAACTCGTCTCACAACAAGGATGTTCCAGGTGAATAGTCTGAACCCCAGGTGACGTTAACGTTATAGGTTAGTTTGTAGGGTTTAAGCTTCCAAAACCAGCCACCTGCATCATATTCACCACCAACAAGCCAGATCTTAGGCTAAAGTCAGCTGACATTAACAGGCAACAAAGTAACAAGACATTAGGAGGATTACAACAACCGACCACACTAGCTGCTAGCCAGCTAACCAAAGTTAGCCATTGTATTAATGATTAGGTTGACTTACATGACCATTACTCTCAGTCTGTTTAGCTAGTAGCTTGCAATGCAAACCAACCCAGCTGTAGCAGCTAGCAGCTCCACTGGAACGTTAGCGTTACAACGTTATAGTTAGCTAGTTAAGCAACAAGGGGGGGGGGACATGTTTGTCGTGATATTGACCAAAAAAAACACAATATCGAGACTCGTTGCCTTATTAATAAATGTATAAATCCAGTGAGTCTCGTCATCAGGGCCAAATGATAATGAACACAACTGAGAGACGACCGAGCAGCAGACATTGAGGCAGAAAGAAGCTAGAAGTCTGTGTTGCTTATGAAGAGAGGCTGCAACATGAAAAGACATTATTGACCTTTGCGAAAATAAAAATAAAAATGTCAACAATCTTCAGTCAAGTTTCTAAAGATACGAAAAAGAAAATATTTCTTGAGAAATATTTTTTTACTATATCGTTATTTACTCACCGTTGTAGACGATAATAAACCGTATCATCAAGATGAGGAGCCTCTGCTTCAGAGCCTCTCTGTGATTTGGCTACAGATCTGTTGTAAAGCCGAGGGGAATCAGTGAGGACTACTTCCGGTACATTAATTTCACAATAAAGGTAAACTAGTTTACTGCGTTTATTGTATTGATTGATTGATTGAAAACTTTATTAACAGATTGCAGAATGGGTACAGTACAGTACGGCTCAATACACACAATTGTTAAGGGGATGCAGACCAGAGAAAGACTTTCGTCTTGTTTACATCAGGGTCCCCCATTTTCAATTAATCGTAACATAAGACTCTGGCAGGAGCACTCATTCAAGGGTACTACGACTATGCTTGCACCTCATGGTACCAAAGCACCTCAAATGTGCTAAAAACAAAATTACAAACATCTCAAAACAAACTGGTCAGACTACTGCATGACCTTACTCCTAGAACCCACCTCACCCCTGCCCACTTTGACAACCTAGGATGGCTTAGAGTAGACGACAGAGTACAGCAACTTGCAATGGGCCTGGTCTACAAGATACACTACACGACCAAGGTACCCTACATGTCAAAATACTTCCCAAAGGTCAGTGAATACCACGATCACAACACCAGAGGGAGCTCCACAAATCATGTTAAACCCAGATTTGGCTCAAACAAGGGACTAAACACGTTTCGCAATTATGCCACATCAATGTGGAACGCCCTACCCAAAGCTGTAAAGGAATGTGAATCACTACCCACTTTCAAAAACACTCTCAAAAAACACCTACGGGAGACTGCAATTCGAAACCGGCCCCTGTAAATGTCCTAACACAACCCCCTCCAATGTACAGTAAACTACCAAGTATGGTCTTGTTTCCTGTTGTGTATTTGTAGGATTGGGCAAGATAGGGGAGGGAAAATGGGAGGGAGGATGGAGGGTTCGTACAAGGTCCTTGAAATGCTAAATACTTGTATTTTGACACAAGGTAGCGCTAACTGTCGGAGATTGGCTTTGAGCCATGAAATATTGGATCCGACTAAAGGTGTATTCTTTACTCTTTATTAATTATTATTATTATACATTTTTGCTATAGAAAACAGCACTTAAAAGTGAACTGTATCACTTTTATTTTTTAATTCTCTTTTTTGAGAAAGTCCTTGAATCTAATTTTGCAATGTATGTGGGAACCCAGGAGGGAGGGGGGGAAGGGCGAAAATACAAAATATGTCATTCAATGTGTAATGTATCCAACTGTACCTTTGATGACTAATAAATAAATGTTTAAAAACAAAAAAACACCTACGGGAGACTGCAATTCGAAACTGGCCCCTGTAAATGTCCTAACACAACCCCCTCCAATGTACAGTAAATTACCAAGTATGGTCTTGTCAATATTCCAATGTACAGTTTTGTTTGTATAGTTGTACAGTGTCCCCCACCCACCCCTCCTACCCAACCCCCCCCCCCCCCCCCCCCCCCCCACCCAACCACCTCCAATGTACAGTCCCGTGCCCCCCCCCCCCACCTACCCAATCCAATGTACAGTTTCTACGTCAAATGTATATACGTACCTTTTTTTTCTGGACTCTTTTTGTATCACAAACAGTACTGTATTTGCAAATCTGGTATGTCATAAATGTATAGATGTAGCAGTACTGTCTATCTGTATGTCATGTATGTCATATATGTTACGATGAATTGAAAATGGGGGACCCTGATGTAAACAAGACGAAAGTCTTTCTCTGGTCTGCATCCCCTTAACAATTGTATGTATTGAGCTGTACTGTATTGTACCCATTCTGCAATCTGTTAATAAAGTTTTCAATCAATCAATCAATCAATCAATCAATCAATATGACATACAGATAAACAGTACTGCTACATCTATACATTTATGACATACCAGATTTGCAAATACAGTACTGTTTGTGATACAAAAAGAGTCTAAAAAAGAGAGTATATACATTTGACGTAGAAACTGTACATTGGAGGAGGTTGGGTGGGGTGGTGTTGTAGCCCCACTTTTTTTTAACAATGACGTAAATAATCTCGCTCTCTGTTCATTTGAATTAAGTGGCCATATACCAAACCAATCACTACATTAGTTTGGAGGCCCCATTGGGTCAAATAATGGTCGTAATAATGGGTGAACGGACTCTGGGCACACCTTGCACTATAGGACTCACACTCATTAATTTACTAGCACCTTCTTAGATCTGATTTGTATATGGATATGTTATATTTATATTGATAATCCACTTAATCTGTCCCTGTCTCCCTGTCTCTCTGTGAGTGGATGTCTCGTGGTGATGACCAAGGTGGTGGATACCCCGTAGTAGTGATGGCCATGATGACGTGATCCTCTCTACATAACGTCCCCATACTCCAAATGGATCCGAACGGAATGACTCTGATGATATTTTGAGCTCCAAGCCTTGACATTTAGCCTTTATCCTATTTTCCACTAGAGCTCGTAGTCTCCCTATGCTTTATCTTTTGTTGTTGTTGTTGTTCTTAGCTCTATTCTATTTAAATCTTTCTAAAATGTTCTTATGTACTTATTTGTGTTTTTTTATTACACGTATATATCGTCATACATACAAACTATTTCGCCTGTTTTATTCTCCACCCATCGATCGTCCATAGCAACACTACTATATCACCGACATCCAAGAAGGGGGATCCCCCCTTGACTGGCCCTTCTAAGGTTTCTCTCCTCCACATTGCCTGTGGTGCATTTTTTCCTGTTGCTAGGTTTTTAGTGAGTTTTTCCTTGGAGTATGTCTGGGAGTGTTGTTGTGGTTTTCATGGTGTTTTTGATTTATTGTGATGTTTCTTCTTGACCTGTTTAAAGGAGACTTGTCCAGCCCATGGGGACATTAACATTTGCGGGCTTTACAAATACATTTGATTTGATTTAATCCATTTTACTTAATACTAGGGTAGACCAAGACTCATTATGTACAGAGTAGATTTAGTTAGCTATATATATTTGTACATGGGGTTGACGTTAGAATATAATCTGTGTATGATACCAAGAGGGCTGTACATAAACTGTGTTGTTGTTATTATTATCGATGGAGTATACATGATATGTCTCACCTGTCTGGCAGATCAGACCCTCACCTTTATTTTTTATTCATATGCTGTTCTTACCCTTTATTCTTAAATATTTATTGTAATTTCTATTACACCCCATGCTGCTATAACCTCTTAATAAAGGAACATCTTAAAATTATATTTTGCTAGACTGAAAGTTTTTTAAGTGGGGAATACTACCAAGGAAACATATAACAAAAGCTACAACACTCCTTTTGTCAGTTACACTCACCTCTTTTGTTTGTTTGTGTGTGTGCCCTGCCCTTCCCAGATTAAAGACTGTGGCTTTAAAAGTCATACTGTATTTTGATTCTTGTTGGGGTTTTTACGCTTTTATTTTTTAAGCTAAATACCTTAACCGGATGTTGAATTCTGGAAACTTTTAGTAACTTCACAAAATAAATCTCCTATGATTCGCTCGGCTGATATAGAAAAGCGTCATTGCGCGTGCGCCAAAACTGCATAGACCACTACACTTCCGCGTTACATTAGGCTTGTTCAAGATGGATTTCGGTTTGCCTCGACTAGTAGACGAGAGTAGCCGAGTGAAGCCGGGGGAGGAGTTAAGAGGGCGGACACTGCCGATTTCACGAGAGCCCCTCGCCTAGTCTCGCGCGGCAGATACGCTTTCACGTCACCACACACACATTACACACCTGTCCAGCTCATTATAAAGCGATTAGATCAGATTCAAATGTAAGCACACCATATACTGCTACAGTGGAATATACTATTCATATACCATAATGTATAGTTCAAGTTCTTTAATAGTTGTCATACAGAAGTACAGAATACTTTCATACAAAATGCTTCTTACTGTTAAGCTCCAGAGACTGTGCTAGACAAGATAGTATCAAATAACATAATAACATAATATAGCATGAATTTAGAAGAAGAAAATGAGGTCACAGTGTTCGGTATAGACATATGTACAATGTTCTGAGTTACCATATAATATACAATACACAATACTATGCAGTGTACTAATGTACAGTACTATCTAGTGCAAAGCAGAAATGGGATGAGGTACAATTTTAGGTACAATTTACAGTAAGGTGTACGAGTTGTAGTGCAATCCTTCATCCATAAATATAAAGTGTGGGGAGTGGGTGCTACAGTGTGTTTGTTTAAAGTGGGTGTGTGCTATAAGTGTGTGGAGTGGGTGCTACAGTGTGTTTGTTTAAAGTGAGTGTGTGCGTGTGGATGTGTGTGCTATGTGCGTTTGGTGGTTGTTGTTGTGTAGTGTTCATTCATTGTTCGTTTAGCAGCCTGATGGCCTGGGGATAGAAGCTTCTTCTGAGTCTTTCTGTGCTCGCCTTGAGACTCCTGTATCGCTTGCCTGACCGCAGCAGTTCAAAGAGGCAGTTGTTCGGGTGACTGGAGTCTTTAATGATTCTCTTAGCCTTGCCCTTGCAACGCTTGTAGTAAATGTTCTGGAGGGTGGGGAGCCCCCCTCCAATTGTGCGTTCGGCTGAACGTGTCACTCTTTGTAGTCTGCTTTGGTCTTGTGCAGTGCTATTCCCAAACCAGGAGGTGATGTTGCCGGTCAAGATGCTCTCTATTGTACATGAGTAGAAGTTCTTAAGGATCTTCTGGCTGACTTGGAACTTCCTTAGGCGCCTGAGGAAGTAGAGGCGTTGTCGTGCCTTCTTCACAACACTGTTAATGTGTGTGGTCCATGTCAAGTCCTCGGATATGTAGGCTCCGAGGTACTTAAAGCTGTTGACTCTCTCAACCGGTGCCCCGTCGATGCTGAGGGGGCTGTAGTCCTTGACCCCCGACCTCCTGAAGTCCACAATCATCTCCTTTGTTTTGCTGACGTTCAGGGAGAGGCTGTTTTCCTGGCACCATCCCGCCAGGACCTTGACCTCTTCCAGGTAGGCCCTCTCGTCGTTGGCAGAGATCAGGCCCACCACCACTGTGTCGTCAGCAAATTTGACGATTGTATTGCTACTCCGCTGAGCCACACAGTCGTGTGTGTACAGGGAGTAGAGGAGGGGACTCAGAACACAGCCCTGGGGGGCCCCTATGTTGAGGGTGATGGATGAGGAGGTGCAGTTGCCTGCTCTCACCACCTGGGGTCTGCCAGTCAGGAAGTCCAAGACCCACTGGCAGAGGTCATAGCCCAAGCCCAGGTCCCTGAGCTTGGCTATGAGTATGGAGGGGACTATGGTATTGAATGCCGAGCTGTAGTCGATGAATAGCATTCTCACATAGTTCCCCTGCCTCTTGTCCAGGTGTGATGCTGCTGTGTGCAGCACATGGGATATGGCGTCCTCCGTGGACCTGTTGGGGCGGTATGCAAATTGCAGGGGGTCCATGTTGATGGGGAGGGAGGAGCAGATGTAGCCCTTTACTAGCTTCTCGAAGCACTTCATGGCTATGGAGGTGAGAGCTACAGGGCGGTAGTCGTTGAGGCAAGCAGGCTTGGATTTTTTGGGTACAGGGATAATAGTGGACTTCTTCAGGCAGGTGGGGATGACAGCCTGTTCTAAGGACAGGTTAAATATGTCAGTGAATACTGGGGCCAGTTGGTCGGCACAGACTTTTAGGACGCGGCCGGGGATGCCGTCTGGACCTGCTGCCTTCCTGATATTCACTTTTTTAAAGGTCCGCCTCACCTCATGCTCTGTTACCCTGAACACTGCGCCTCCATCAGCAGCCGACCCCCCCCCCCCCCCATTGCCGAGGCTTGTGAGCTGGTGTTGTTATTACCAGCATCAAACCTCGCATAGAAGGTATTGAGGTCATTTGCTAAGGAGATGTCACTGTTCAGTTTGAGGGAGGCGCCTTTGTAGTCTGTCATCGTTTTGAGCCCCTGCCACATAGCTCTAGAGCAGGGGTGGGCAATTATTTTTCCCGGGGGGCCGAATGAGCAACTGAAAATATGTTGGGGGGCCGGGCCAAAATTCCAAACTCAATTATGCATAATATACATTTTATTTCTATATAAAAAGCAGTAAATGGCATTGTTTTGACCCCTGGTAAGAGTGTATGTTATTATTTGGCAATTAAAAGGTGAGGTTAGCTTTCAAAAATATAATTTATTCAAATAGAATTTATTTCCAAAATTATAAACTAAATGTGAAACATGAATAACGAGTTTCTATTGTTTCTATTGAAACAAGGATTTTCTTAGCTTTCTAAAGACATCACATCATCTTATAGCAAAAATAAACAAGACATGTCACTGAACTGTGTAAAGAAAAGTGTCCCCGTTTTGTAGCCTTTTTTACTTTACATGCCTATATTAAACATTTAAGAAAAAAAAATATCAAGTGTCCCATTTCACTTGTTATATTTCCACATTTTAGTGTTCTTCAGTTCTTTTTTGTTTCATTCAGTGTGAGAAATCCAGTCTCTGTTGAGCTTTAACAAGTCCATCAAAGTCAGGTTGCATGTCTGAGGTGGAGATGCGAAGCAAAGCTGCCAGATGTTCATCAGTGAGAGAGGATCTGTACCTGGACTTGGTAAATGTCATGACTGAGAATGTCTGTTCACATATGTAGGTGGATCCAAAGAGAACCAACATCTTCTGAGCATGTCTCCTAAGCGTATATTGTGCGTGTGAACGTTGACATGAAAAAAAAAGCTAAAAAAAAAAAAAAAAAAAAAATATTAAAAAATTTTTTTTTTCTAATTTTTTTTTTATTTTTTTTTATTATCATGTAATCTTTCGCGGGCCGGTCAGAATCATCCCGCGGGCCGGATGCGGCCCGCGGGCCGTACAATGCCCAGGTCTGCTCTAGAGTCAGCTTGTTCAAACTGGAGTTCAATTTTATCCCTGTAGCGTCGTTTGGCCTCTGACACAGTCCTCCTTACGTTGTATCGCGCCACCTTGTGGTCATTCATGTTGCCTGCCTCTAGGCCGTCGTTGTATGCTTTGGTGCGCTCTCTCAGAGCTTCACGGACGGATTTGTCTACCCTGTAGTGCCGAGAGATGGGAGTCGGAGACGGTAGCTCGAGTTAGAGCGAACAGCATTTATTCAGTACACAAATACAACATGCTACGGCTACGTTGCGTGCAGAAGACTCACTCGTGGTGGCAGGTAGTGCCACCTCATATAATGTCCGGGCGGAACTCTTGTTCCTAACAATAGTTCCGTGGGTGAATTATGTACCATTAACAATCACTACACAAGCCCCCCCAGAATTCAACCATGGTCAAAATCTCCACGGCGGGGAGAGACCACGACCCGGCCGCGGCGTGAGCGGACAACCCGGGGCGCGGTGCAAGCGATTGCGCCCTCCACGGCGCCCGGGGGCATGAACCGGCCACGGTGAGTGCGGAAAGCCAGGGTCGGGGAGGTAGGGGCGGCGCAAGCGCCCGTGTCCTCCCCGACACCCGGGGGCACAGACGTCGACGAGGCCAACGGCGGCTCCGTCGTTGGCGGGTCCCGGGGTAGCGGCGGACGGCCTCGGCGGGGGGAGAGGGCCAGCTCTAAGGGCTGGGAAATGTCTACGTGGGCGGGTTCAACCTTGTGGTGGTTGTACCCCACCTCAAAGGCGAGCCTTCGCCAGTCCTCAGGGGCCTGTGGGCTAGGGTGTCCGGTGGACAGGTCACCCAGCAGCGTCGGACCCGCGTGACCAATCGCGACGTTCTCCAGGCATAGCCTGGAATCTGCAGTCCCGAGGGCCTGGATGTCGTGGTCGGAGGCCTGTTCCGAGCCCCTGTTGACGTAGTCGAGGTCCGGCTGTACAGCTCCGATGACGACGTTGGGCTTCTCGGCGACGTGTCTTGACTCAGAAAACGTGAGGGGTTCGTGGTCGGTGAAGGCTGTAAGAAGGCCGCCGTATGTCGCCTCATCGCGGACACATGCCAACGAAGCCCGTGTCTGTGCGTTTATTAGGCGGCCATGTCTAATGTCCACGAGGAGACCGTGTGCACCCAGGAAATCTGCCCCCAGTAGTGGGAACGAAATGTCGGCCGTGATGCAGTCCCACGTGAACCGCTGGCCCCCAAAACACAGTTCCACGGTCCTTGTACCGTAGGTGCGGATAGGGGTATCGTTGGCGGTCGTCAGGCGTGGACCTCTATCATCGCCGGCGATGTCCTCTTTCGTAGCTGGCAGGACGCTCCTCTGAGCTCCGGTGTCGCAGAGGAATTTGCAACCGGAGAGTGTGTCTCTAATGAAAAGCAGCCGGTTCGACATACCTGCGCTCACCGCTGCTACTGGGCGCAGGTGTCTGCGTTTATGCGTTATGCCGAAAGTGCAAGGGGAACGGCATCTTGTCGCCCTCGCGCCGAAACGTGCGTGGTAATAACACCGGCCTGCGGCAGCGCTGCTCCTGATCTTCCTCGCCCCTCCCCCCTGCGGCGTGTAACCGCATGTCGAGGCTATTAGCCCTGGGGCAAAGTGTCGAGTGGCCAGGTAGAAGCGATCTGCCTCCTCTGCCAGAGCACGGGGATCCACAATGTTTGTATTGGCCAGTGCCGTCTGTACCCGTGGCGGCATGTGCCTGAGGAACAGCTCTTTAAATAAAAAGTTCGGCTGCTCGGCGCCCAGCAGGTTCAGCATCATCTCCATATGCGCCGACGGCTTGCTGTCTCCCAAGCCACGTATATCCAGCAAGCGTCGGGCCCGCTCAGACGGTGACAACTCAAAAATCCTGAGTAGGTGCGTCTTAAACGCCTCATATTTATACCGGGCAGGCGGAGCTGTTATGAAGCCTACCGTCCTCGCCGCTGTCGTGCTCCCGAGGCTCGAGACGACGTGGTAATATCTCGCGGCGTCGTCGTCAACCCCTCGTAGGGCGAACTGCGCCTCTGTTTGCGCGAACCACGCCGCCGCAGAATGCTCCCAAAACTCCGGCAATCGAATAATAACGGCATCGTTTGCCATGTTCGGTCCGGTCCCTGATACTTCAGCGAGACCAATGTCGGGGTCACCAGTGTAGTGCCGAGAGATGGGAGTCGGAGACGGTAGCTCGAGTTAGAGCGAACAGCATTTATTCAGTACACAAATACAACATGCTACGGCTACGTTGCGTGCAGAAGACTCACTCGTGGTGGCAGGTAGTGCCACCTCATATAATGTCCGGGCGGAACTCTTGTTCCTAACAATAGTTCCGTGGGTGAATTATGTACCATTAACAATCACTACAACCCAGGGTTTTTGATTTGGGTAAACTTTCATTTTGGTAGTGGGGATTGTTTCTTTCACCCTAGTACAAACATAGTCCAGCACTGTCTCCGTGTAGGCATTAATGTTATCTGTGTCGCGGAACACATTCCAGTCTGTGTTGTGAAACACTGACCGGATCGTATCCTCTGACGTCACATCCCATCATATACCATCATATACCATCTTGTTGCGCGCTCCTGGCCGCACGCACACACAACACACTGCTGTATGTGTGTGTGTGTGTGTCTGACAGCTTGAAGTTTATCATGATGATATGATGATAAGTTGATAACGCATAACATAATAAAGTCTTCAATCAATCAAACGTCTCATAACTCCCTGGCTGTCACATGGCTGGTGACTGACAACTTTTCTGAGCCAATAGGCGCTTTGCGCGACCGTAGCAAGTCGCTTCCCAGCCGGGAGCAGCCGGCTGAGAGGTACTGTGGAGCCTCGCTCTGAATGCTGCGCGCGGCTCGCTCCCGCGGGAGTTCCGCGCCTCGCCTCGTCAGGTTTTCAGAGCAAATCGGACAAAATTCTAACCGTCATGCAACGCGCTTGGCGAGGCCGTAGTAAAACCTGCGCAGATCTGCGTCCGCCTATCCCATCTTGAACAAGCCTATTGAAATCGGGGAGGAGATTGCGGGGGGAGCATATGAATGAATGTGGTTGCCGATACGGCTGTGGGGGTGCTAGAGACAATAGACGTTTATGCGCCTCAATCTCCTGAACACATCGTGACCCATTCCTAATCGATCAGAACTAAATCGGCAGAGAAAAAGCCCATTTTAAAGCACCTATTCCGCATGCACATGCGCAGATTTCATTATCCTGTTCGGCTGAAAGGACACTGGCCACCGAAGCTCCGCCCTCTGATGGAACAGTCCACATTCATTCGTGCGTCATCTCGCGTCGTCCAGACTCCATGGGCACTCTGCGCATGTGCATGCGGAATAGGTGCTTTAAAATGGGCTTTTTCTCTGCCGATTTAGTTCTGATCGATTAGGAATGGGCCACGCCATGTTCAGGAGATTGAGGCGCATAAACGTCTATTCGTTTCAAGTTTCTTTAATAGTTGTCATACAGAAGTACAGAATACTTTCATACATCCATATATTCGACATATTCGATCATGTCTCTAGCACCCCCACAGCCGTATCGGCAACCACTTACATCACGGCTTTGATTGAATTGATTGATTGATTGAAAACTTTAACAGATTGCAGAATGGGTACAGTACAGTACAGCTCAATACATACAATTGTTAAGGGGATGCAGACCAGAGAAAGACTTTCGTCTTGTTTACATCAGGGTCCCCCATTTTCAATTCATCGTAACATATATGACATACATGACATACAGATAGACAGTACTGCTACATCTATACATTTATGACATACCAGATTTGCAAATACAGTACTGTTTGTGATACAAAAAGAGTCCAGAAAGAAAGAGTATATACATTTGGCGTAGAAACTGTACATTGGATTGGGTAGGTGGGGGGGGGGTGGACTGTACATTGGAGGTGGTTGGGTGGGTGGGTGGGGGGGGGGGGGGGGGGTTGGGTAGGAGTGGGGGGGGGGGGGGGGGGGTTGGGTAGGAGGGGTGGGTGGGGGACACTGTACAACTATACAAACAAAACTGTACATTGGAATATTGACAAGACCATACTTGGTAATTTACTGTACATTGGAGGGGGTTGTGTTAGGACATTTACAGGGGCCAGTTTCGAATTGCAGTCTCCCGTAGGTTTTTTTTTTTTTTAAACATTTATTTATTAGTCATCAAAGGTACAGTTGGATACATTACACATTGAATGACATATTTTGTATTTTCGCCCTTCCCCCCCTCCCTCCTGGGTTCCCACATACATTGCAAAATTAGATTCAAGGACTTTCTCAAAAAAGAGAATTAAAAAATAAAAGTGATACAGTTCACTTTTAAGTGCTGTTTTCTATAGCAAAAATTTATAATAATAATTAATAAAGAGTAAAGAATACACCTTTAGTCGGATCCAATATTTCATGGCTCAAAGCCAATCTCCGACAGTTAGCGCTACCTTGTGTCAAAATACAAGTATTTAGCATTTCAAGGACCTTGTACGAACCCTCCATCCTCCCTCCCATTTTCCCTCCCCTATCTTGCCCAATCCTACAAATACACAACAGGAAACATAGAACATACAAACACATATCTCTCTCACTCATCCTTCCTTCTCATTATCCTAATGTCTTTAGCTTGGCTAAGTAACCAATAAAAGGGCCCCATACTATTTCAAACTTTTCACTAGACCCCCTTAGGTTGTGTTTGATTTTCTCCAGATTTAGAAAGAACATGAGATCTTTAAGCCATAGGGATGCTTTGGGGGGGGGGGGGCGGAGCTGAGCGATCATGGAGTAGACGTGTTTCACATGAGCTCCCTTCTACCGTGCTGAATATACGTTTCTCCCCATTAGTCTTTATTTTATTTTTATTTGTTTTTTATCTGTTTGCTAGGTCGTCGTGCTTAGTATACATTCATCAACTTTTTTCGACTTTCTACGATGGCGGGGGTGGAAACCAGAGCCATGAAAGAATTAGGCACGACACCGGCACCGCCGAGCATGGCCGCACCGTCTCCCGCTGTCGGGGAGTTAAGCGAAGCTGTGCTCTTGGTCATGACCAAGCTACACGCAGACTCTGAGACACGCATCGCTGAAGCACAGAAGAAAGTACACGCAGACTCTGAGGCACGCATCGCTGAAGCACAGAAGAAAGTGTTGGCGGATTTCTGTATCAGCCTCCGTCGTGAGATATCAGAGGAAATACGGCTGGCGGTAGTACCGCTAACAGACAAGATGGAGGCGATACACGCTGCCTCTTCGGCTAATGCTAACGAACTAGCCATGCTAACAACGGAGGTATCATCACAGTGTGAGAAGATGGCGGGTCTTGAATCCGCCCTGTTGGCTAGGCAGGCTGAAGTCAACAAACTACAGTCGGCGATGGAGGAGATGCAGTCCCGGGATAGACGCCACAACGTCAGGATTGTTGGAGTACCGGAGACCAGCGGTGAAGGCCGTCTCTCTGAGACCGTGCCCGAACTGCTGCAGAAGTTACTAGGGACAGACGTCCTCCCTATGCCTCCTATCTGTGAGTCGGCCTACAGAGCGGGCAGGTTTTCTCCCGGCGTGAACAAAGAACCGAGGCCCATCATAGTCAAGCTGAACAGACTCCAACAGAGAGAAATCATCATGCGGTCGGCTCGTACCAGAAGGGGTACTCTGAGGCTTGGCGATCACAAAGTGGCCATTTTCGAGGACTTTACACCGGAGGTTCAAGCTCAGAGAGCCGAGTACAAGGTGGTCCTGACTAAGCTATGGAAACTAGGCCTGAGGCCCACGTTATTCGCTCCCGCGAAATTATCTGTGTTGGAGAAGGTCGGTGGTCAGCGTTTGTTTTGGTCGTTGGCTAAAGCGAAGGAATATCTCGCGGAGACACCCGAGTCTGTTGCTTGATATCTATGGAGGGTGAGTGACTTGGCGGTTTGGACCTATATACATTGATTAGGTCGACTATTCACAAACACTTGCTGTCATGCCCAGACATGCTAACTGTCCTCTGCCCATCCAACTAGCGGGGCTTCCCAATGACTTCTGTTACTTGCTAAAGCTGACCTCATGGTCGTACTTGTGTATCGCCTCTTTGGAAGCTAACGAGCTAGCTGAACAATGTACATAGTAGGCTAACGTGCTATCCGGATTCGTCACTAGCTTACGCGCTAGCCTCGGCTAGCCAGCGGGCTTCGACTATGGTCTGCGCTGAGACATTCGAGACCCGTTAATGTTTACGTATTTTGGTTGCTGTTGCTGTTCAAAGGGACATTGGTTTGCACAATTCAAGAGTGACCGAATCCCTAACTAACTTCTGATATGCTTTTTATTTTTATATCCAGGTTGTTTTGAGCTTTGGTGAACCAAAGTAGATGCCAAGGTCGGTTGAATATGCATATACAATATTTGATAACAGGTTGGGTCGGGTATGGCTTGCACTTCATGGCTATATGGTTATATGGCTTGCACTCTAGCCATTACCCTCTTTTCCTTTTTTTTTTTTTTTCTTTCCTATTGTCGCTGTTTTTATGTCATCTATATGCGCGATTTAAATGTGATCCGGTTCTACCTTGGACTAACTGCTGACTCGCCTTAATTTTGTTTTGAATTTTCCGTGAGCCACTTATGCTATAACGTTGATACATTAATATGCAGACTCCAAGGTAGATGGTTACAGGTTGATGCTGAGTAATTATATAATAATTATTGTCGCTGTTTTAATGGCATTTGAATGAGCAATTTAACTGTGATCCGATCCTACCTTGGACTAACTGCTCCGACCGATATCTTTATTGAAACAATGTATTATATGGCTTGCACTATAGCCATTACCCTCTTTTCCTTTCCTTTTTTCTTTCTTACTGTCGCTGTTTTTATGTCATCCGTATACGCGATTTAAGTGTGATCCGATTCTACCTTGGACTAACTGCTAATCTGCCTTAAATGTGTTTTGAATTTTCCGTGATCCACTTATGCTATAACGTTGCGACATTAATATGCAGACTCCAAGGTAGTTGGTTACAGGGTTGATGCTGAGTAATTATATAATAATTAGTGTCGCTGTTTTAATGGCATTTGAATGAGCAATTTAACTGTGATTCGATCCTACCTTGGACTAACTGCTCCGACCGATATCTTTATTGAAACAATGTATGATGACAGGTGGTGTCAGGTGTTGCCTATTACCATCCCCGGATTGATTAATGAATGATTGTGTTTAATTCTATTCTTACATAGGTTATGTCATTTCAGCCGTTGTGCCTGATCAGAGGGACGGCTAAAGGGATGCACTTTGACCATAACCTTTCTTTTTCCCTTCCTCCCTTTTTTTTTTTTTGTCATTGTTTAATTGACACTGTTCACACAATTTTGCACAATTAACCTGTGACCCGAACCTGCCTTAGACTATCGGCTGGGATGCTTTAATTTAATTTTGTTTTGAATTTTCCTATACCGTTTTGGGCTATAACAATGTGATGTTGAAGCGCAGATTCGGAAATAGAGGGCTGCAGGTTGATGCAGTTATTATTTAATAATGGCTATTTTTACCATTATGGTTGTCTCATGTTGGGGCCAGGGCTCAGGTGGGTTTCGACCGATATCTTTATTGAATTTTATTTTATTATTATTTGTGTTTATTGGACTAGTGGGGGTTTACTCAGGGGTTTATCTAGAGGGGGGTGGGAGTGGGGAGCGTCTTATTGATCCATGTCTCTAGTGGGAAGTGATAGGAAGATGACCATCCTCAGTGGATGGGGCATAGGGTGGGGATTGGAGAGTGGGTATAGGGGAACTTATAGTAGGACGGGTGGGTTAGGGTTTAGAGTAGAAGGAGGGGGGGTTGTAGCTGGGGTGGTATTTTTATGTGTTCTATGTACTGTTGTCTTATATGTGTGTAAGTGTTCCTCCTCTGAACTCCTGGGATTGACCGTCCGGGCCCGCCGGGATTGGCACCTCTGTACTCAGCCTGGCTGCACGGGTATGTTCTCTACGCACTTATACAAGCTCGACCATGGCTAAATTGAATATTTTAATTTGGAACGCAGGAGGGCTTAACGCCCCACACAAGCGTGCCAGTGTCCTTTGGCTATTGAAGAGGAGAAATATTGACCTTGCTCTCCTTAGTGAGACGCATTTAATGGTAGGTGACGTGTCAAGACTGGCAAATCGGCAATATCATGTTATCTCCTCATCCTCAGCCGATGATAAGACGAAAGGAGTAGTCATAGTTACAAGACGTAACCTTGATATCAAAATCTTGGATGTATGGTCGGACACGGAGGGAAGGATTACTATAGCAAAAGTTGAATTCTTGCATAGGAAGATGGCTATAATAGCATTGTATGCTCCTAACACATTTGATTCAGCGTTCTATAATACAATCACGAAGAATATGTTGGAACTTAATGGATACGCTCTCATTGTGGGTGGCGATTTTAATGCGTGCTGGGATGTGGAGATGGATAGGTCCGGGCCCTCTGAAACGAGCGACCAGAAACGGGCCTCTAAGGCCCTCAGGATGTGGGCCAAAGACACGGGGCTCACAGACCTCTGGCGCTTATGCAACCCCACCCTCAGAGATTACTCTCACCTGTCAGCCAGACACAAAAGCTTCTCTCGAATTGACTATGCATTCGCGTCCCCTAATATGTTTGATAGTTTCGATGTCTCATTGGTTCCCTTGGCTCTCTCAGACCACAAGGGGATTTTCCTTACGGCAACCTTTGGCAGACTCTCCGCAAGAGCTCCCAGATGGCGTTTTAATTCGACCTTGCTAAAGAACGATGACTTCTGTTCTGAGTTCAGGAGTAAACTAGCTGCATTTTTGCAGATCAACGTTGGCACAGTAGAAGACCCTAGGGTCCTGTGGAACGCATTGAAAGGATTCATCAGGGGTCATGTCACACTATTTGCCTCCAATTTGCGAAAATCCCGGTCAAAAAAGCTAGAAGGACTGGAATCATTATATGCGGACCTATACGCATCCTTGCAAACTGACTATAATGAACGACTAAACACACAACGTAAGATAGTCAAAAAAGAAATAAACTCCATACTTAAACAACAGTCTGAGTTCTTGATACATAGGACAAGACAAAATTACTATTTTCACGGCTCCAGACCTAGCCATCTATTGGCAATGAAAATACGCTCAAATGATCAATTCTCGGATATCCCCTCGATTAGGACGAGCCAGGGTGCAGTCACTACTGATTCGAAAAAGATCAATGACACTTTTAAAGAGTTTTACTCACAGTTATATAGCTCAGAGGGTAATCTGGATGACTCTAAATTTGAATCGTTCATTGGCGGGCTTGAGATACCCCACATTTCTGAGGAAGAGGCCAAGGAACTGGGGAGACCGATTACTCTCGTAGAATTGAGGGAGACTATTGTTGAAATGCAGAGGGGTAAGGCGCCAGGCTGGGATGGTATTCCACCCGAAGTGTATTTAGCTTTCTGGGACCAACTGGGTCCATTGATGCTCGATATGATCAATTACGCTATCGAACAAGGGGAGTTCTCAAGAGATGTCAATATGGCGTTGATTTCTTTACTTCTCAAAAAGGACAAAGATCCCAATGATTGTGGTAGCTATAGACCCTTGAGTCTTCTCGGGGCCGATTTAAAGGTGTTTGCCAAGGTGCTGGCCCGTCGCCTGCAGAGATTTATGTCTGTATTGGTACACTGCGATCAAACTGGTTTTATCCCGGGGCGTCTGGCTGCAGATAATCTTAGGAGGCTGTTGCATGTAATCGATAACAGTAAAGACAATACAACTCCATCCACAGTTCTGTCTTTGGATGCCATGAAGGCGTTTGACAGACTTGAGTGGTCATACCTGTGGAAGGTACTTGAGGTCATGGGTCTTGGAAAGAGTTTTATTCATATGATTAAAGTCCTGTATGCCTCGCCGTCTGCGATGATACTGACAGGCAAAAACTGTTCCACACTCTTTCCAGTCTCCAGATCTTCTAGACAGGGTTGCCCTCTGAGCCCGGGACTGTTCGCGCTTTCCCTCGAACCTTTGGCCCAATTTATTAGGCAATCGGAGGACATCGTCCCCATAATGGTCAACAATACTCCACACAAAATTGCTCTCTATGCGGATGACCTGCTGATTTTCATGGACGACCCCTCCCGGTCGGCCACAAAATTATTGAGGATAATCGACGACTTTGGTAAATTGTCAGGTTTTAAGATTAACTGGAACAAATCAGCCTGCCTACCTCTTAATGAACTGGCCAAGGCGGTACGACTACCAGCTGATATCCCCATAGTAGAACATTTTAAATACTTGGGCATAGAGATATTCCCCACGCTGAACCAAACTACTAAGTACAACTTCACGGGTACTTATGATAAAATACGCCAGGATCTAGACAGGTGGTCGTCCCTTCCTAACTCCTTACAAGCCCGGGCTTCCATAATCAAAATGAACATCCTGCCTAGGATAAATTTTATTAGCTCAATGCTCCCCCTGCCCCCTCCAATAGACCATTGGCGCAAGGTACAATCGATGGTATCTAAGTTTGTCTGGAATAACAAACGCCCGAGAATCAAAAGGGCTACTACTCAACGTAGGAAACAAGATGGGGGCCTCGCAATCCCTGATTTTAAACTTTATTTCTGGTCCTTTTCACTGAGACCTCTGATGTGCTGGCTAGACCCTGTAGAGGCTGTATCGTGGCGCTCCTTAGAAGCGGCGGCGGTGTCTCCGCTAAGATTGCAGGATGTAGTGTACTCCACTGTCTCTATTGCGAAATGCCGGCTGAGGTATGGACCGATCATAACTCACGTGATCCAAACGTGGCGTAATGTACAGAGGTCGTGTGGGGTTAAATGCCCTTGGCACCTGGACTCTCCAATTTTTTATAACCAGCAATTACTTGTTGGACACAAGCCGGTTAATATTCCTCAATGGCAAAGGAGGGGAGTGCATACTCTGGAGGATATTTATGATAAGAACGGTCTCCGTGCGTTTCAGGACTTAAGAGAATTTTATGATCTTCCCGGCGAGTCCTTCTTTCTTTACCTTCAACTAAGGTCAGCACTGAGGGCGCATGGCGTACCGTGGGCTCAAGCCTTGCACCCACACCCCTTCCTCAGGCTCATAGTGGACAGGACGACATCCAGAGGGTTTGTCTCCGACTTTTATACGCTCTTAATTCAATCCACGTATAAAAATGTATCATTGGATACAATCTGGCGTGTGGATATCCCGGAGTTGGACCCCGAGTTTGACTGGGATGATGTTTGGGCAAATGTGGCATTATCTTCCCGCAACCCCAATCACCAGCAAATTAATTTTAATTATATTCATAGGACCTATCTTACACCTAGGAAGCTATTTGCTATGGGACTGATAACCGACTCTCGGTGCACTTTGTGCTCTCAAAAGGCCACTGGCACTTATATGCATATGTATTGGGATTGCCCACCAGTGGCCCGCTTCTGGAGGTCAATAACGGACAAACTTTCAGATCTGTGTGGCTTAACTATCCCATTCACAGCTGTTACGCTACTCCTGAACGATATAACGACACTACCCGCGTCCGTACAACTGAAAAGGGTTGTCCTAGCGGGCGTCACAGCAGCGAAGAAGCTAATAGCAATGAGATGGAAGGAGCCTGAGAAGCTTACAATGATTAATTGGTCCCTAACTCTATTGGATGTGATTTATCTTGAGATATCCACAGCCCGGGTGATTGGGGTGGGGCAGGCTGGAATTGACCTGTGGTTCGCAGCAGCTGAGAAGGTAAAGACCGCAGTGTGCGGCTGAGCGGGGTTGGGGTGCGTGTTCGGGTGAGTCCGGCGGTCTCTTGGGAGGGGGAGGAGGAAATGTTTTTGTCTGTCTTGTCCCTTGTCTTGTCATCTTGAGTTTAGCTGGGGATATTATGGGGGGGCAGCTATTTAACTATTTCTTCACTGTTTGGCCACTTTTACACGGTCTCTGTGAGTCTATGGAACACCTCTACAGGTTTTTGTTTTTTCATGAAGGTTCATTGCTCTGTTTTCAGGTCGTGTTCCCCCAAAAAATGGTCCTTGTGGTGGGTTGGAGATGTACGTTTTATTAATATGGGGTCACACGGCCGGGAATCGGGGCTGAACACTGGGAAAGACCATTTATTAGATAGTACCCCTTGGAATTAATTTAGAAGGTTGAACTCTGGTTTCTTTTCTCTTGTCTGTATAATTGTTAGTCTGTATTATTATTATTGTTTTTGTTATTTTCTTGTGAAGTTCTATGTATTGTGATTGTGGTTAATGTGTTTCGTGAGTGTCAATAAAAAAATTTGATCAAAAAAAAAAGGGATGCTTTGGGGGCTGCTGGTGATTTCCACTCTAGCAAGATCCTTCTGCGTGCTAGTAGGGATGCAAAGGCAATTCTATCTATTGTTCTTCTCCTAACCCCTTGGTGATCCGGTCTTGGTAAGACTCCAAAGATGGCTATTTCTGCACTGGGAGTTAGCTCCATGTCGAAAGCCTCTGCGAGGTGTTTGAAAATAGCTGTCCAGAAGCTGTGTAGGCGGGGACAAGACCAAAACATGTGCGTCATATTTGCTGGGGACATGTGGCATCTATTACAAGAGTCTGTAATATTGAGATATATTTTGGTTGAGTTTAGAGTTTGTGAAGTAGATGCGATGGACCACCTTAAATTGCATCAGATTGAGCCTGGAGCAGGATGTACTGTCATTTACTCTGGCCAATACTCCATTCCAAATATTCTCATCTATAGCCTCACCCAATTCCTTTTCCCAGTCCTCTTTGATTTGATCAAGACATGTTTCTGTGTTACGGGAGATCAGGGTGTAAATCCTTGATATAAGACCTTTTTGATTTGTGGGGATGTCCAGAATTGTGTCAATTACTGAGTTGGAGATAGTAGGGAAGGAGGTATTGTGTTGTTTAACCCAGTTTCGAACTTGAAAGTATCGAAATAAATGAGATCTCGGGAGGCCAAATTTTTCACACAGATCGCTAAAACTGCAGAAAACCTTATTGGTGTATAGGTCCCTCACTCTAACTAGGCCTGACCTTTGCCAGGTCAAAAAGGCTGCATCAGTGTGGGGAGGGATAAAGAGGTGGTTGTTGCAAATGGGGCTGTGGCTGGAGAACCCAAGGAGTCCAGAGGCGCGCCTGAATTGAAGCCATATTTTTAAAGTCGATACAACAATTGGGTTTCTTGAAAATTTGGTCGGCCGGATTGGCAATTCAGATGAGAGCAGGGCCAATAGTGAGGTAGACTGGCAGGATCCTGCTTCAGATTCACACCAGCTCAGTGCCGGTTCTTGGGTCCATAAAATCATCTTGTGGATGTTGGCTGCCCAATAATAGTTTCTTATATCAGGGAGTGCCAATCCCCCACCCTCTCTAGGCCTCTGTAAGAACTCTCTTTTGATTCTGGGGGGCTTGCCTCCCCATATAAAATGGGAAATCAGTGCATTTACTTTAGTAAAGAAGGATTTGGGTAAGAAGACTGGAAGGGATTGAAAAAAGTATAGAAAACGTGGAAGCACATTCATTTTTATGCAGTTTACCCTCCCCGCAATAGTTATATGTAAGCTATTCCATCTCTCCAGGTCTAATTTAAGCTTGGCTATTAGGGGTGAGAAATTATTCTCGATAAGGTCTGAAAATTTACGACATATGTTCACTCCCAAATACTTAAAACTGTCTTTAGATATCTTAAAGGGGAATTGCTTTTCAGGGATCTGTAAGGCTAGATTATTCACTGGGAAGCATTCACTTTTTGAAAAGTTAAGTTTGTAACCTGAAAAGGTTCCGAATCTATTCAGCAGTCCGATAGTCTGAGGGATGGTAGACAGTGGATCAGAAATGAATAATAATAAGTCGTCTGCATACAAGGAGAGTATGTGTTCCGAACCATATCTAAAGATATCTTGATTGTAGTTGGCGGATTTGAGCGCAATAGATAAAGGTTCGATCGCTACGGCAAATAGCAAAGGACTCAGAGGACATCCCTGGCGGGTACCTCTACCAAGAGTGAAGTACTGGGATATCATCCCATTAGTACTCACAGATGCTTTAGGTGCAGAGTATAAAAGTGTTATCCAAGAAATAAATTTGGGGCCCATACGAAACCTATTAAGGACCTCTAGCAGATACCCCCACTCCACCCTATCAAATGCTTTCTCCGCATCCAAGGAGACCACCACCTCTGGTGTCTCACCGGATGCAGGAGAATGAAGAATATTTAAAAGGCGCCGGATATTAGAGAAGGAGTTGCGGTTTTTCATAAACCCTGTTTGGTCTAATGATATGATACCTGGCATAACCGAATCTAGCCTCATGGCTAGTGTTTTTGCTAGGATTTTATAGTCTGCATTTAAAAGGGAGATAGGGCGGTAGGAGCTGCAGTCAGATTGTTCTTTACCCGGTTTTAATAGCAAGGTTATTGAGGCCTCAGTGAGAGTTGGAGGCAGAGCCCCTTGGTCCAGAGAGTGATTGAAAATTTTTAACAGGAGGGGGGTTAATTTATCTATGCATTTTTTATAGAACTCTATTGGATAGCCATCTGGGCCAGGGGCCTTGCCACTTTGTATCAGTCCAATCGAGTCTGCTATATGACCAAGTTCTAGAGGTTGGTCTATTTCGCTCGCTTGCGTGTGGGTTATGGATGGGAATTCCAGGTTGTCAAGAAACCTTGTCATGTCTGTATCATCCGCAGGGGTTTGTGAGGTATAAAGCTCGGAGTAGAATGTTTTAAAAGTCTCATTAATAAGAGATGGGATGACTGTGAGTTCTCCGGAGGGAGTCCTTATTTGTTCAATTTGTTGGGATGTCGATCTACTCTTAATTTGGTGTGCCAAAAGGCGTCCTGCCTTTTCCCCATGTTCGTAGAAAGACCCACGTAATCTTAAAAGTTGTTTTTCAGTCTCACGGGTTGAAAGTAAGTTATATTCCATTTGGAGATTTTGTCTTTCCTTGTCTAATTCAGGGGTTGGGGATACTGATAATTTTCTGTCTAGTTTTGCAATACTTTCCACGAGCTGTTCCTGTTTTTGTTTTCTCAGTTTGTTTTGTCTTGCAGAGTAGGATATAATCTCTCCTCTAACTACCGCCTTTAAGGTCTCCCAGAGTAGGGATGGGGATATGCTGTCATGGTTATTGGTTATAAGGAATTCGTCAATCACCTTGGATATTGTTTGGCAGAATCCATCATCACTTAACAATGTGCAGTCCAACCTCCAAGGGGGGCGTGATTTTTGTAGGAGTGAGAATGCGATGTCAAGTAGTAATGGGGCGTGATCCGATATCACTATAGTTGAGTATTCTGTATTATTGACAGCCGGAATAAAATATTTATCAATATAGAAGTAATCAATTCTAGAGAATGTTTTATGGACCTGAGAGTAGAAAGAGAAGTGCTTTTTACTCGGATTAAAAAAACGCCATGGGTCCACACATCCTATTTGGGTCACAAATGATGTAATTGATTTAGCCATTTTAGAGGGAGAGACATTCTTTGGATTAGATTTGTCTAGCCGTGGGTCTATTGCACAGTTGAGGTCGCCCCCCAAAATCAAATGGTGAGAGTTCAAATCAGGTAAACATGCTATTACTTTTCCCATGAATGCTGCGTCATCCCAATTGGGTGCAAATAGATTAACTAGCACTACCATGACATTATTAAGGGATCCTGAAACTATAATAAACCTGCCCTGGGGGTCTGCTGTAACCTTAGTTGGTCTGAACTGTACTGTTTTATGTATTAAAATAGCTGTACCCCTTGCTTTACTACTGAAATTGGAATGGAAGGTTTGTCCAACCCAAGAGGCTTTCAACCTATGATGATCCTTTGTGGTCAGATGGGATTCTTGCAGGAAAGCTATTTCGGTTTTAAGTTGTTTTAGGTGTTTTTTGAGTGTTTTTGAAAGTGGGTAGTGATTCACATTCCTTTACAGCTTTGGGTAGGGCGTTCCACATTGATGTGGCATAATTGCGAAACGTGTTTAGTCCCTTGTTTGAGCCAAATCTGGGTTTAACATGATTTGTGGAGCTCCCTCTGGTGTTGTGATTGTGGTATTCACTGACCTTCGGGAAGTATTTTGACATGTACATGGGTACCTTGGTCGTGTAGTGTATCTTGTAGACCAGGCCCATTGCAAGTTGCTGTACTCTGTCGTCTACTCTAAGCCATCCTAGGTTGTCAAAGTGGGCAGGGGTGAGGTGGGTTCTAGGAGTAAGGTCAAGCAGTAGTCTGACCAGTTTGTTTTGAGATGTTTGTAATTTTGTTTTTAGCGCCTTTGAGGTGCTTTGGTACCATGAGGTGCAAGCATAGTCGTAGTACCCTTGAATGAGTGCTCCTGCCAGAGTCTTCAGGGTATTCTTGTTTACCAGTGAGGAGATCCGGTACAAGAATCGTTTTTTTTTTTTTTTTTTTATTACATTGGATGCCATTTTGTCACAGGAAAGATTTGCCTCTAGGATGGAACCCAGGTAGGTAATATCTTCTTTCCTTGTGACAATATTGTCACCCACTGTAACTGAGAAGCCGTCGGTCTTGCAGAGTTTGTTATTTGAACCGAAGAGAATGGACTCTGTTTTGCCCATGTGTAATGATAGTTTGTTATCAGCGAGCCATATGCAGATTTAGCCTAGTTCTGAGCTGAGGGTTTTTTCAACCTGTAACTTGTTCTTGTCAGAGACCAGCAGGGCTGAGTCGTCCGCAAACAGGAACAAGTTGCAGTCACAAGCTGACGACATGTCATTTGCATAAATTAGGAACAGTAGCGGACCTAGTATGCTTCCTTGTGGAACACCACAGCTTACTGTGAGGGGGGGGGATAGGGTACCGTTTCTCGTCCACATTCATTCATATGCTCCCCCGCAATCTCCTCCCCGATTTCAGAATCCCGGAAGTGTTGCGGTGGTCTATGCGATACAGTGCCCCAATGTCTGTCTGTCTGACATTGTAGCTGAACTCTATTAGTGATGCATTCCAAGGCCACTATCTTTGAGCATAAATCAGATTTAAGCAAGTGAGCCATACATATCAGAAGGCCAGTAATAGTAGAAGAATGAATGTTGAGTTGTTCTATAACAGGTCGGCTTTGCTGTCACCTCATGAACTGAACAGTGCTTTCCAACCATTGTGGTGCTGAAATCATCACCCTCATCAAACATGACTCCCGGGAGGCCTGTATATTTTACCCAACGGAGTTTCACTTCCGCGTTCGGTTTGCACGATCTGATTGGCCACTGATGTTTTTTTCAGCGCCAAACGCGTTACTCCTAACAATCGCGCCAGCAGGCTGTTACCCTAACCCTAACCAACTAACCTTAACCCTAACCAACTTTGAAAGAGAGCGACTTCGAAAGAGTCACCAAGCTTAACCAGTTTGTTAGGAGTAACGCGATTGGCGCTGAAAAAAACCTCAGTGGCCAATCAGATCGCGCAAACCAAACGCGGAAGTGCAACTCCGTTGGGTAAAATATACAGGCCTCCCGGACAGCTACACACTAGAATTGCATGTGCACACAAATCCACCCACAATACAGCTTTTGTTTGTTTGTTAGGCTGCTGCTAAATAATACATTTTCCTTTAGGCCAGACTTATTTCTAATACCAATAGCTATAAAACTATACATTTTGTATCCACAACTTGGGATTGAGTTGCATTTTAGAACAGGGACAATTATAAAATAGCTTAGAAACTACGGTTTAAGGAAAACATGACACTGGCCTAGGCTTTTAAACAAGAGTCACCACGAGATGCTTGTTTTCTCACTCAAGGTGTGACGTGTTGGAATCATGTGACAAACAATTAGTACTATAATCCCAGGACAACACAGATGACAGGGTACGTTGTGCAGAGCAGTCACTATACTTTATTTTAGGGGGGAAATAGCATACAATTTCTTCTGTACAATATTCAACAATCACTTCCAACCAAGCCCTGAAACAGTCGGTTAAATACTTGCAAAACAAAAAGGAAAAGATTTAAGATGGCATGTTTATCCTAATAGTGGGGATGGCCATTTCTGCCCCCCCCCCCTAACTATCGCAGAAGATAAACACACACCTCTGGTTTACGATCCGACAATCCGTTCTACCGTGTCATGAAGAAGCAGCGAGTCAGCGTAACATGAGCATATTCAAGGAGGAGGGGGTGCGGTTGAAGAAAAAGAACTCCAGGTCATATTATCTCAGTTTGTGTTCTCACAACGTCACGCGTTAACCATCTGCCCTAAACACTGATCGATGCTGTGAGAATGTCATGAGCATGGCGAGCACCAGTAGGGATGTCTGAGGTATCTAATGAGCCGATCCAAAAAGAAAAGAAAAAGTCTTCACCAGTGTGTAAAAGATTAAAAAAAAAAAAAAAAAATGGCACCGCTTCCTCAACAGGGAAGTCTGTGTCATTTTTTTTTAATTTTTTTTTAGCCTTGGACATAAATTAATAAAACCATTATATATCATCATATAAAATAAACACGTTTTTCTTCCTTCTTTTTTTTCCCCTCTTTTTAAATATTAATATTATAAAGGATTTTTTTTCTTTTTTTACCTTGAGACCATATAAAAAAAAAACTCATGCTGAAATCACAATCTAAAACAACATTCATATGTACATACTGTGCATTTTCCACCAAATCATCTGCTGTCATAATAAAGAGGGGTTTGGCTGATTGATTAAAGGGGTAAAATGTGGGCTAAAATTGTGTGTGCCTCCTTAAAGAATAAGACTGTCAAAAAGGCATGGTACACGTGATCCTATTACATGACATAAAATGGGATTGCTTTTAAAAAAGGAGTTGTTCACCCAAAATAAAAATAAAAATGTTAATCAGATTTCCCGAAGTAATATATATCCATCCAGATAGTTTCACGATTGGCTTAGTTTTGGAGATGTCTGCTGCCGCTCCAATACAAATGGAGCTGAATGGCGCTTGGCTTGTGGCTCTCAAAAACACCAAAAACATAGATTTGGAAAAAACTTCCAACAGCAATGTCCCTTTCCAGAAATCATAATAAATGAGAAAAGGGGGTGTAGTTAAATAGAAAATATTTCCTACATGAAACTGCTCACAACAAGGTCTGTGGATCATCCTGAGTACCCAGGTCATGGTTTCTGGAAAAGACATTGCTTTTTTGAGTCTTTCAAAAGTATTCTTTTGGTGGTTTGAACCAACCACAAGCAAGAGTGCGATTCAGCTCCATTGTATTGGGAGTGACTGACGGCACATATCAGTCAGGCAGATATCTCCAAAAAAGTAGGCAAATCACACTGAAACTATCTGGATGGACATGTTTGTTTTCTTTTTTTTATTTTGTGTGAACTGCCCCTTTTAAGTCAAAATGGGTTTCATTAGGGCTACAGATAATACAGTGAGTAATATCAAAATGGCAGCAGTTGCAAATCTACTTTCCCTGCTTCTTAGGAGACTCAATATGTTGGCCTCACATATATCTATGGTCCACAATCACTGAACGGTTCTGGACACAGAAAGGTAACAGCATAGATGCATTCAACACAACCAGAGAGTGAACCTCCCCATGAACTCAAGGACACCTGTGAAGAGGGATAACGGAGTAGATTGATGCTTAAAGAACCAGTACAATGATGTTAATTCAGTCAGAACAAGCTTATTGTGGAATGTTAATGTCAGAAGTGTCATTCTTTTCAGCGTCAGATGTACATTTGATTTGTTATAATAACAGCCTCTTTGAGCACAGCCAACTCTCACAGTATGTTGAGGGGGGCGTGGAGATGTCAAGTTATAGCATCGGTAATACATGGGGCTTTCAAATGTAAACTAATTCATGAGCCCAGTGTGATCGGTTGCTATGGGAGATTAACATATATATAGGCTACCTGTGTTGGCAGGTGATAAATAAATTACCACAGCTGGCCGTGGATGTTTTTAAACCACTAAAATTAAACAACTGAGTATGATGGGCCAATCAGGGTAACCAGAGTAGATTATGCAATGTTTTCAGAGAAGCAGGTTGGATCTGCAATGGTTTGATTCTGTGGATAGCCAGGGTGGTGGAGATCAAAGGGCTTTAGTCATCATTTTCACAACAGTTCTAACATTTTGGGTCATTTTTACATCAACATACGTTCTGAAAAACAAAAAAAATGCAATGAGATTGAAAAACAAAAATTGTCCATGTATTCCATGGAGTTGTTGTGGCCTTTTTGAAGCCAAATCTAGTGTTGATACATGTTCTAATACTATCGAGTTGGCAACTGCCCTTGTGACACTCGCAATGGCCAGAGGAAGTTCCGGTTCTTCAATGATAAAATGATAAAAAAAAAATTAAAAAAACATAGCGTTATATCCCTGAATGTCTCCGTTTCTGGAATACCAAAGTTTTTGTCAAATAGAGCGAAGAGGCGTGGAGTCGAGCAACCGGGTTTGGTAAAGTTGGGAGATGAACTCCCGACCAAAAGCGTTGGTAAAAGCCCATCTTCTAGTTAGGTACTAAAGACGGGGCTCCACCAAAACAGGATGTATGGTTTGCATCTGATTTTCCGTTTTTAAAACAGAGACGTTTTGAGACCTGCTTTTCTGGAGACGTTTTTGGAGGGTCTAAAATATAGTGCATAGCCAGAGGAGGGGAAAAGCTTGATGAGGGGGGGAAATTGGAACAGCTGAGGGGAATCCTTATCGAAGGCTCCAAATTGTAAATCACATCATTAGCCATAATCTCAGCCCCCACCCACCCGTTAAAACCAATACCAGAAAACAATGTCAAACTGTAAAAACTTCATGTTTGCACACCCCTTGACTGAGGGCGTCAAAAATAATGGCACGAGAATGCGCGAGTCTCGAAAGCGAAGAGTTGGGTCGTAGCGATGAATGTTTCCTGAGACGTTTTTTTTTCCTCTTTCCTTTTTTTTTTTTTTTAAATACAGTGTAGGTAGCACACCACAAACAGACAATACAACAGACAGGGGGAAGGGGGGGGGGGGGGGATTGCAACAGTATTACAGTGGATTGTAGACATTACAGTAAAAAAAAAAAAAAGGGTTTCCACAACTGACATCAGTGTCACACGCTTTATATATATATGTGTATATATATATACTGTATACATGTAGGCTAAAAAAAGTTATGAAAAAAAGAAAGAAAAGGCATGCGTTTTAAATATTCTGTCGACACCGCAAACCTAAAAAGGGAAGTGCTTTTAAATACGTTTCTTTTCTCTGATATTCATATTGTCAGGGATTTTTCTTAATATGATTTAAAAAGGTCAAAATTTCGGTAGAACAACAACGGTCACAGTCACATTTGAATAGCAGGGGAAACAAGGGAAATACACAGAAACTAAGAAGGCAGAAACACTGGTTTGTGAATGGCCTTTTTTCTTCTTTTTTTCTTCTTCTCGTTGGCATACTCAAAAGTCCCCCCCCCCCCTCCCCCTCCTCAGGATAAAAAAAAAGTTCCAATACCAAACACGTCGTCTGAATGTTCTGCAGTGGTATTTTTAATTTTTTTTTATATAGTGTTACAGAGGAAAATCCGTTATTCGTAGAATGTGAAACTGAGGTATACCTTGTTGAGAGAGGTTCATGGTAGTTCTAACGAAATGCTGCGAGGCAGAACTGGATACATAACCTTGATTACACTTGTTTTCTCTGTCTCTCTCTCCGTCTCTCTCTCTCGGTTGATATATATATACAGCAGCGATACACAGACATTCAGAAGCTGTTTCTTATTGGCATTACAATAGTCATTCATAGAAACACAAAAAAAAACAGCAAGTGTGTCTAAAAACCAAGTTGCCCTTTTTTTCTTTATACTGAAATGAACTGAACTGTGTTTTGTGAAGGATTCTTCTTCTTCTCCACGCCTCCATTTTTCTTAGAAGAAATCTGAAGTTTCTCCAGGAAGTAAATTGTTTCCTATTTTCTAAAAAAAAAGAAAAAATAAAATAAAATAAAAAAGAAACATCAGCCAAGGGTCAACCTTAAAATGACTTTGTCCGTTTTTGTCAAGGTGCCGGACACCAGTTAATCCTGTGAGGGAGCGTCGCATGATTGAGTCTCCCAACACCCCCCCCTGTGTTTAACAAGGAACCAGGTGCTAATCGTTAGGCACGTGCGTCGCCGAAACGCTACAAGAACCCGTTAAAGAACAGGAGAGATCGTCCCAAGTCAGGTGCTCCTCGGCGAGGCCTCGCGTACAATCAGCGGCAGACGTGCTAAAAAATGAGTCCCGGCCTCTTTTTATAATTTTTTTGCTCAAGAGAAATGAGTCCGTGGGGGAAGGGGGGGGGGGGCTCCGTCCAATCCGCCTGCCCTGACTGACCGGGTTCTCAGTCTAGTCATAGACTGGACTCTTTGGGGGGGTAGTCCACGTTGGTTACCATGGTGACGACCGTGACGATCTCCTCGGGCGCCGTGACGTTGCCCAGCCGCTGCATCTGCACCACGCGCTCCTCCACACAGCCGGCCGACAGGCGCGCCTCCGCCTCGTGGTCCCAGCACTCCTCGATGGTCTCGCAGAGCATGGTGAGGCCCTGGCCGGGGGGGGGGGGGGGAAGAGGAAGAACAACAGAGCACGCGGTTAAGTTGAGACACACGGCTGTAACATGACAGAGCATGGTCAGGGGGGGGGATAACAACTAGGGGTGTAACGATGCATCGATTAATCAAAATGCATCGATTCTAATGTGTTAGAATCGATGCATCGATTTGAATATGTTAGAATCGATTATAATCTAAAGTAATCAAGAAAAAAAAGAAAATTATTATAATTTCTTTTTTTTATGTTTTTCTTTTGTGTGTATTGCTTTTATTGGCCTATAGTCCATTCATGCTGAGTGAATCAGTTCCCCCAGCCACATTTGTGTATACATATTTTTTTGGGGGAATTAACTGATAGAAAATTAATCGAAAATTAATCGAATCGAATTGTGGTCAAATGAAGAGATTTCATGATGCATTGAATCGTTGCCTGAATAATCGTAATCGAAATTAATCGTTGTGAGGTCGCATTGTTACACCCCTAACAACAGATCATAGTCAGGCCCTGGCCAGGTGGGGGGGGGGGTAACAACAGATCATAGTCAGGCCCTGGCCAGGGGGGGGGGTAATAACAGATCATAGTCAGGCCCTGGCCAGGGGGGGGGGGGGGGGTAACAACAGATCATAGTCAGGCCCTGGCCAGGGGGGGGGGGGTAACAACAGATCATAGTCAGGCCCTGGCCAGGGGGGGGGGGTAACAACAGATCATGGTCAGGCCCTGGCCAGGGGGGGGGGGGGGTAACAACAGATCATAGTCAGGCCCTGGCCAGGGGGGGGGGGTAACAACAGATCATGGTCAGGCCCTGGCCAGGGGGGGGGGGGGGTAACAACAGATCATGGTCAGGCCCTGGCCAGGTGGGGGGGGGTAACAACAGATCATAGTCAGGCCCTGGCCAGGGGGGGGGGGGGGGTAACAACAGATCATAGTCAGGCCCTGGCCAGGGGGGGGGGGGGGGGGGGGGGTAACAACAGATCATAGTCAGGCCCTGGCCAGGGGGGGGGGGGGGTAACAACAGATCATAGTCAGGCCCTGGCCAGGGGGGGGGGGGGGTAACAACAGATCATAGTCAGGCCCTGGCCAGGGGGGGGGGGGGTAACAACAGATCATAGTCAGGCCCTGGCCAGGGGGGGGGGGGGTAACAACAGATCATAGTCAGGCCCTGGCCAGGGGGGGGGGGGGTAACAACAGATCATAGTCAGGCCCTGGCCAGGGGGGGGGGGGGTAACAACAGATCATAGTCAGGCCCTGGCCAGGGGGGGGGGGGGTAACAACAGATCATAGTCAGGCCCTGGCCAGGGGGGGGGGGTAACAACAGATCATAGTCAGGCCCTGGCCAGGGGGGGGGGGGGTAACAACAGATCATAGTCAGGCCCTGGCCAGGGGGGGGGGGGGTAACAACAGATCATAGTCAGGCCCTGGCCAGGGGGGGGGGGTAACAACAGATCATAGTCAGGCCCTGGCCAGGGGGGGGGGGGTAACAACAGATCATAGTCAGGCCCTGGCCAGGGGGGGGGGGGGCGGTAACAACAGATCATAGTCAGGCCCTGGCCAGGGGGGGGGGGGGGGTAACAACAGATCATGGTCAGGCCCTGGCCAGGGGGGGGGGGGGCGGTAACAACAGATCATAGTCAGGCCCTGGCCAGGGGGGGGGGGGGTAACAACAGATCATAGTCAGGCCCTGGCCAGGGGGGGGGGGGGGGGGGTAACAACAGATCATAGTCAGGCCCTGGCCAGGGGGGGGGGGGGTAACAACAGATCATGGTCAGGCCCTGGCCAGGGGGGGGGGGGTAACAACAGATCATGGTCAGGCCCTGGCCAGGGGGGGGGGGGGGTAACAACAGGTCATGGTCAGGCCCTGGCCGGGGGGGGGGGGGGGGGGCGGGGACAACACACATACGGGTAAGTGGAGACACGTGGCTGTTTGGCCCGCTCGCGAGGGCATTGCACGCCACCCACCACAGGGCACGGTGGTGGTGGCCAAAGACGGCGAGAGTCGAGAGAGACCAGACACCATTAGCAGAGATAATCTAGTGTTACGGGACGCGGCGAGCAGGAAGTAGCCGGACAGAGGCTGAAAACAGATACGATGACGGACACTGATAGTGCAAAAAAAACCTGTGAGAAGATGGCCACTCAGCAGCAATTTGAGACAGAAATTGCCACTATCTTCTAGACTGGTAGAGGGGGGGGGTCTGGCCACAAAGACAGTATCATTCTCCAATCGATGGCAGTCTGCTCTGGGCTGCTGTTAAGAGGCTCTGCAGGCAGGAGGTCTAAACCTTGGCCAGAGAACACAAACAAATGAGGTAAGGTTGTAAGGCTGTCCCCGAAGCCTGTTTTTGGGGTTCGAACTTCATCAGGGTTTTTCGACCGAACGTTCGAACCTTCGTTTTCTTTTTATATATCCTCAAACTAAATCCTCAATTTGAATTTGAGTCATTAATCTGATTAAATTAGTATTTTTATATTATTAAATCAACTTTCCAGCCCCAGACTCAGCCCAGGGAGAAGCCCCAGCCCAACTAAATTAAATCAACTTTCTTTAATGAATATAACTCAGTTTATTTGAATACTATAATATTAGTGTAGCCTAATCTTTATCTGCAACTGTGAAGAAAACCCCCATTGGTTTAAACAGAATTAATATAATACAAAAATAAAAAAAAATATATATATAGCATATATATATTTTTTATAAAAAATAAAAAATTCAAATGTTGATTTAGAATTCAAATGCCAACGTAACGAACGAAGGTTCGAACGTTTGGGCTCAGCCCTATAAGGTTGTGGAGTGGGCTACACGGCTGGGAGAGCCATGCAGCACAGAGTCAAGTGAGCCTGGAGCTACCCTCAGCTTCGGTTCAGTTCCGGTTTCAAGTCACAGCGCTTCAGTCCATGCGGCTTCTTTGGATATCTTCCTTTCAAGGTCGAGTTTGTCCTAGTGGGCTATATACATCCTACAATTTTTTCGTAATTTTCTTATTAACCTTTTTTTTTTTATTCCATTTGTGCAACTATGACTTTTGGGTAAAAGAGCGAAGTGATTCTGGGTAACGTAGTCCACTGGTTCTCATGGCGAGGTCCCCCAGGGGTTCTTGAAAGGGTTCCAGGGGGTCCCCAGAGAAATGGGGAATCGTCTAATTACTAGGGGTGGGAATCACCAGTTTCATCACGATACGATACGATATCGATTCTTTGGACAACGATACGATATTTGCCGATATCACAAAGTCTGCCACGATACGATACGATTCGATTCAGGTGCCTGCAATCGATATGAGACGTTATTATGTGCCCATTTAACAATCAGTCACATTTAGATCAACTAAAAAAAGGCTACGGAAATATAAATTGATGTTTTTATTTTTGAGCTCTTCCAGACATTTAAATGAAAAACAATCTATTGTATTTAATACAAATAGAGCTCCTGTTCACTGTAAAGTGCCACGTTTTTATATATTGAGCTTTAAACTTTAAGTAAAATGTTTTGGAACTCACAACACGCAAGCTAAAACCCCTTCCTCTCCCAAACCGTCCCTACAATTGTTTTATGTTGCATGATGATCATGTTTAAATATCAACATTATCTGTCCATCCTCAGTAAATAATATCAATATAATAATACTCCTCACTTCATCTGGTATTTTCACACACACACACACACACACACACACACACACACACACACACACACACACACACACACACACACACACACACACACACACACACACACACACACACACACACACACACACACACACACACACACACACACACACACACACACACACACACACTCTCCGTTTCTCTCTCTCTTAGCTTAGTTAGCTTAAGCAGCTAATGTATCGTTAATTTACGCGACGTGGGCATAAAAGAATGGCGACGATGCAAAGCATGTTAGATGCATTTGACCCGTTGCAGGGAAAAAACTGCACAGACTTATATCGGGTCTCAAAATAGACGACTGAAGCCCTGCTCTCGCTCTGCTGTACAGAGCTAAACGGAGTTTCACAACACTGGCCGCGGGGCGGATATGACGTCGCCGTCGCCGGATTTTCAAAATAAGAGTATCGCAATATGAATTGATCTTTTTACGTTGCATCGATCCTATTTGATTATTGATAATAGATCGATATATCGATCTGGATCGATGTATCGTCCCACCCCTACTAATTACACTATTATTTAATTGACTAGAAGTTAGCCCAGTGAGGGAATGTATAAGAATGCCTCTTCCAATCACAAGTTTCATTCTCCATTGTCCTCTCGCCAACCACAGAATAGACAAGATTTGATCAAACGAAGGTCCGCAGCCTAATGTGTATCAATTTGACATGAACAGGGTTGAGAACCACTCATGTAGTCAATTCACCACGCATACAGTCAACTCACCACTCATGTAATCAACTCACCACTCATGTAGTCAACTCACCACTCATGCAGTCAACTCACCACTTGTACAGTCAACTCACCACTCATACAGTAAACTATCCACTCATACAGTCAACTCTCCACTCGTACAGTCAACTCACCACTCGTGCAGTCAACTCTCCACTCATACAGTCAACTCACCACTTGTGCAGTCAACCCTCCACTCATGCAGTCAACTCACCACTCATGCAGTCAACCCTCCACTCATGCAGTCAACTCACCACTCATGCAGTCAACTCTCCACTCGTACAGTCAACTCACCACTTGTGCAGTCAACCCTCCACTCATACAGTCAACCCTCCACTCATACAGTCAACTCACCACTCATGCAGTCAACCCTCCACTCATACAGTCAACTCACCACTTGTGCAGTCAACCCTCCACTCATACAGTCAACCCTCCACTCATACAGTCAACCCTCCACTCATACAGTCAACTCACCACTCATGCAGTCAACCCTCCACTCGTACAGTCAACTCACCACTCATGCAGTCAACTCTCCACTCGTACAGTCAACTCACCACTCATGCAGTCAACCCTCCACTCATGCAGTCAACTCACCACTCATGCAGTAAACTCTCCACTCATACAATCAACTCTCCACTCATGCAGTAAACTCTCCACTCATGCAGTCAACTCACCACTCATGCAGTAAACTCTCCACTCATACAGTCAACTCACCACTCATGCAGTAAACTCTCCACTCATACAGTCAACTCTCCACTCGTACAGTCAACTCACCACTCATGCAGTCAACCCTCCACTCATACAGTCAACCCTCCACTCATACAGTCAACTCACCACTCATGCAGTCAACTCACCACTCATGCAGTCAACTCACCACTCATGCAGTCAACCCTCCACTCATACAGTCAACCCTCCACTCATACAGTCAACTCACCACTCATGCAGTCAACCCTCCACTCATACAGTCAACCCTCCACTCATACAGTCAACTCACCACTCATGCAGTCAACTCACCACTCATGCAGTCAACCATCCACTCATGCAGTCAACTCACCACTCATGCAGTCAACTCTCCACTCATACAGTCAACTCTCCACTCGTACAGTCAACTCACCACTTGTGCAGTCAACTCACCACTCATACAGTCAACTCACCACTCATGTAGTCAACTCACCACTCATGTAGTCAACTCACCACTCATGCAGTCAACTCACCACTCATGCAGTCAACCCTCCACTCATGCAGTCAACTCACCACTCATGCAGTCAACCCTCCACTCATGCAGTCAACTCACCACTCATGCAGTCAACCCTCCACTTGTACAGTCAACTCTCCACTCATTAGGGCTGTCTTAAATACTTCGAAGCTTCGTTCGATGGCACAAGCTTCGAACATTAAAAAAAAATCGAAGTTTAAAAAATAAAATAAAAAGAAAATATATTAATTTGTTTTAAAAAAAAAAATCATTTTTTTCTTTTTTACTTTTTTTTTTTTACTTCGGTGTGTGTGTGTGTGTGTGTGTGTGTGTGTGCATGGGGCCATTGGGTGGGGCCGGGGGACAAATACACTGGAGGAAAGTAACCCAGCTCAGCACTGCCCAAATTATATCATCACTATTGCCTGTTTGAAGGATATCATCCTCAAACACATATACACCACCTACACGCCTATTCTCAGTCCTTGCCCCACAATGGTGGAATGAACTACCCACCCCAGTTAGGACAGCCGAATCCCGTCCAATCTTTCGCCGTCGACTAAAGACGCACTTCTTCAACCATTATCTGAAATAAAATTAAAAAAAATAAAATAAAAAAAATCTAACCCTAACTAACCTTACTGTCATGCACTTGTCCTAATAAACTAACCTACACTGTAACACGCAACACTTTGATGAATATTGTTACTCAGCTGATAGAGTTGTATCCTTCCTGATGACCTGTCGTACAGAACTTGTAAGTCGCTTTGGATAAAGTGTCAGCTAAATGACTAAATGTAAATGTGAATGTAAATGCCTTGTAGAATTCCACACATAAGAAAGAAAGATACTGGGATGAATAAACAAAATAGGAAATAAAATGTAGAAATGCATGCAATACATAAATAAATATGAATCTCCATATATGAAATAGAACATTTAGATAAGGTGCTACTGAGATGTTTTGGTGAGTTCTTTGTTTTTTTGTGGAAGTAGCCCTTCTTAAAAATGCATGAACATTCACTGATAATTGGTCTGTAGTGGAGTCTACAAGGTCTACATTGCCGGACCTTGTAGACTGACATAATTCTGTGCATAGTTTAGTCTACACAGGCCATATTTCAAATAATCAAAATCTTACTTCATTCATCTTAAACATTCTTGATTTGGGGGATTGGTAGTTCCCATGAAATCTGAAGTTGTTCAAACGACAACAGCGATCCACCTTGAATTAAATCACACAGCCGCTGTGTCACAGTCACGAAAGGGGCTACTTAATTCATTAATCAAATCCACTTTATTTATAGAGCACATTTAAAAACAACAAAGTTTACCAAAGTGCTGTACAAGTCCCACAACATAAGATAAAAAAAAAAAAAAAAAAAAAAAAATTATTCGAAGCTTCGAATTAAAATCGAAGCTCGGCCCCGAAGCTTCGATTGCCAAAAAAAATTCGAAGGTCAGCCCTACATACAGTCAACTCTCCACTCATACAGTCAACTCACCACTCATGTAGTCAACTCACCACTCCTGTAATAAACTCACCGCGTGTTTCTGCCAGCACTCCCTCAGTGTGGGCCGTAGCTTCTTGTGGACCACCACCTCCTGCATGTCATCTAAAGATGGATGCTGGCCCACCTCCTCCTCAAAGGGGAGCATGTACTCGTCTAGTGGGCCTGGATGGAGGGAAGAGGCACCGTTAGAACCGCTATAGTCCTGTCCATTAACCCTTGAGGCCCAATTATACTTCCGGGTGGGCCATCGAGTCTCCTTCCTCCCACCATCATACCTACCCATTGTCATCATTGTCCGACATGCAGTTATGTTTGGCTACAGCTGCACGTAGACCTTGCGGTGGACGCTAGCGGCACTACACTCAGCGAAGCATCGGCACCACTTTCACGTTTGAGCATAAAACAAGCGTTACAGAGACCCACCATAGACCCCATTTTTGTAAGGAGGGGGTTAGGGGACGATAAAAGGTCAACAGTAGATGCCACATAGAAGTGGTGACATCATCTGCAAGCTGGGAGCCTGAGATGCAGCTCAGCACTGTGTGTCAAGTTCTTCTAGTCATACATCTGTAATAAATTGTGTTTTATTTAGGCGGCCATTAAAATTGTGAACGTTTAGAGTGTAAAAGTGCTTAGAACATAATGGCATAATGCGTGTGATGGCCATTCTCATGCTCAATTATGTCTCATATGTCTCATCAACCCATTTCTGGGTTGATACCATTTGTTATACAGATTTGGTGCAAAATATAACCATTTCTGACCACTGGAGAATTGATAAACATGGTAAGAAATACCACACTAAGACACCAAGACCTTGATAGAAGAAATCATGCTGTGGCTTGGCATGAACGACTTTTACAGAAGATTTCTATAAGAATTGCATTTTTCTGTGATTGGATGGTGAGCAGTTCTGTTTAAGAAATTGATCAATGTATTGTCAATATACCTAGGAAAGCCATGAATCCACTGAATTCCCTAGGTCTCTAGTTTGTGGTTGTAAAGTTTCACAAGGCTGTGGTTATCCTAGAGGTCAATAGGTTATTTTATACAGTGAGGTCAAGTTTAAAAAATGGTGTCACTACAATGAAATGGCTACTATGGGGACCAACATCATCACACATGAATACAATTGGGCTCATTGGATCCAATTTCCAGTCATAGCCAATCTATGCAATGCATGACTGTTTGGGGACCTCAGTCTGCAGAAATAGTACAATATATCATTTTTAAAATCCAATCCAATCCAATCCAATCCACTTTATTTATATAGCACATTTAACACTTTGGTTGCCTAAGGTTAAATTCATGATATACCATAGATTGCCAGCGCTATTTGTCTATGGAGAAAGTCCCCTTCTTTGCAGGGCTATAACTTTTTAAATTCTATTGCTACATTGCCATTATTAGGGCCCATTCAAAGTCCTATATGTATTGTTCATTGTGTAGCAACGTTAAACTTTTTCATTCACATATTCATAGTAAAGTATGGTCTAATGTATAAGTATGTTTTCATCTCTTTCTGCAGCTTTCTCCAGAACGTGATATATAGCCCCAAATGCATTATATTGATGATGAAATACAGTTTGATGGCAATCAGCGCGATATAAAAAATTCCAACTAGACGTACTTCTAGAAGTTACTACACGTCATCTGATGTTGACCGGATGGGCGAGGGGGCGTTTATAATTCCGTGGGCAGCGTTATACCAATCATCTAATGTGGGTCAAATGTTGATAATAGCAGTTAGTATCGAACACGGTAACGTTACACGCTGAAACTCACCCCAGTCTCCGCGCACCGTTGGGCGATCATCGTCGAGTAGAAATCTTATCATTATGGGATATATTTTTACCCGGTCCATCTCCAGCTTGTATAATGGTATATACGTCCAAATCATGTTGTTTATCGAGTTATTGCCAATCGATCACCGTGTAGCGTGACGAGCCAGAGTCCCATGAACTATAGCGAGCGCCCGGAAGTACTACGGTCGTCATGACAACCTCTATTCAACATCCTGTTTGGCGATTGCGCCGATCGGCGACCAGATGGCGCTCCTGAACCGCCAGAGAGCTCAGTGGGTCCTGCTGGTGGATCTCAGGCCAGCGGAGGGGACATATTAATCCGATCGCAGATTTTTGTAATATTGATATAAGGACGCTGTACAGCGTCCCCCGGCAACTTGAGCATGGCCAGCAATGACGTGAAAAGACGTTTCATGGCAGTCAAAGTGTTAAAACAACAAAGTTGACCAAAGTGCTGTACAAGTCCACACACATAGGATAAAACATAACATAAAAATTGAATAAAAGCACACAATAAAACAGTACAATGTGTCACATAAAAAAGGCCAGTCTCTCAAAAACGGTTTAAAAAACAAAAGCCAGAGCAAATAAGTGTGTTTTGAGGCGTGATTTAAACACCTGCAGAGTGGGGGCCTGCCTAACATGCAGTGGCAGCTCATTCCAGAGCTTTGGGGCTGCCACTGCAAAAGCACGGTCCCCCCTAAGCTTCAGCCTGGAGTTTGGAACGGCCAAGAGGAGCTGGTCAGAGGACCTGAGGGACCTTGGAGGAACATAGGGTTCCAGCAGGTCTGAGAGGTAACCCGGTGCCAAGCCGTTCAAACATTTAAAAACAAACAGTAAAACCTTAAAATCAATCCTAAAACGCACAGGAAGCCAGTGGAGGGCAGCCAGCACAGGGGTAAATAGGCAAGAATAACATGTTTGTACTGTGTGGTTTTTGCCCAAAGCTGCATGAGATTAGCATGATAAAGTGCATGGCTATAAAGGGGGGGGGGGGCACGTGGCTGTTTGGCCCCCTCACGAGGGCGCTGCAAGATATCTTGAGATGAGAGGTCAAGGGACCCCTTTGAAAATGGCCATGCCAGCCCCTCGCCTATCTCACCCGACACGGTTGCTACCAATGGATTCCTTAGGCGGTCTAGTTACATACGACACCAGTATCTCCACTTGACTCCGAGGCCACCGCAGCCTCTGAAAGACAGTAATGTGGGGCAGAGGTCGCTGAAGGGTTCATATGAACGGAGGAACACGAGAGGGGACACTCGTATACCTGCTCCTCCCCCCGGCGGCCCGTTGAAAAGGGAAAATCCCTAAAATAGAATTTGCAAATCGCTGCTGTCAGATGAAAACCTCACAGCTCCAGTTTTGGTAATTTTTAGGGATGTTCGATATTGGCTTTTTTTCTCTCGATACTACTCTACGGAGCCATACTAGAAACCATACTAGTGGTGTGGTCATCTGTGGCCTGGTCGGACGTACAACACATGGTTGTGAAGGTCAAGGCCTTGGATTCTTGGCACGTATGACGGTGTGTTCTAGTACATAAGACGCAAAACAAACACAGGCGCATAACCACAACCAACATTCCACTGCGGCGTGGGACTGCGAGGCCAGTCAAGACATGCCGCTGTGACGTCGCGCCATACATATAAACTTAGACCTCGCTTCGCTTGACACAGGCACATGGGACAGACACGCCCTTGCACACAAATACTCTTCCCCGCGCGCCTGCCGTCTTTGAGCTCGCGCGCGGAACAGCTTACCGTCGGCGGCCTTGCAGCGTGCGGCCAGCTCCCACAGCACCAGGCCCAGGGCATACATGTCTATCCTCAGGAAGGCGTCCCGCTGGAAGTTGATGGCCCCCTCTAAGACCTCCGGCGCCATGTACCTCCTGGTGCCCACCTGGAGAACGGGGAGAAAAATAAATAAATAAATAAAACGGGTTGAAAGGTGAGAGGGGCTGAAGGGGGACATGTGTGGTCTGATTAGGGGGTGGGTATCGAACCGTGACACGTTTTGAGCACGGAGCGGATCGCGTTCGTAGCAGCGAGTATTGAAAGGTGTCAAGCCTTGTTCTCAGCGGGTTCTTGATGCCTTATACACAGGGAACAAACTTAACTTTTTGACTTACCAGCCATTTGGCTGGTAGATTTTAAAAACTACCAGCCGGGCAGATTTTTTACTAGCCAAAAATCCAATTAGTATTTATATTGTAACGTTTGGCCACTTTAAATAATTGAACAGAGAGAGAGAGAGGTAGATAGATAGATAGATAGATAGATAGATAGATAGATAGATAGATAGATAGATAGATAGAGAGAGAGAGAGAAGGCAAGCCTGAAAACCTACCTGTTCAAAAAGGCCTTTGACTGTTAGCTTTTTATTTTAATTTGATTGCGCTTTTGTTTTTAAATTGTCTGTTTATACTATGTTTTTAATTAACTATGTTCTATTTTTATCTTATTTTTATTCTGTATTTTATTTTATTTGTTTTACTAATAACTATTTTATTTAAAATTTTTTAACTGTTTTAACCATGTAGTGTAGCACTTTGGGATCCCAGTGAACAAAAAGTGCATTACAAATCCAATCTATTATTATTATTATTATTATGTGTGGCTGCCCCCTGGCGGACATCTGTGCTCTACTGAGTGCACCTTTCTAGTCTAGAGAGAGAGCGCTGATTCCCCGTAGCTGAGCAGGGTTGCATTTTGTCAACACAAGTTGGAACCCTGGAGGAAGCGATATAAGGAAACGAATTGCTCCGCTAATCGCTCATGTTGACCCCGCCCCCAAGTCGCTCTCCGCTCGCTCACCTTGAATCGAGCGCTCCCCGCGCCACATCGCTCGGCAGATTTAAAAAAAAAAAAATTGGAGCATGGTGTAAATTAGCTCAAACTACAACAGTCTACACCCCCTGGGCCCCTTAACAATTGTTTGTATTGAGCCGCATTGTAATTGTACCCATTCTGCAATGTTAAATAACGTTGTTTATCCATTCACTAGCTCTATTAACCCTTTAATCGCCGTTGACGCTTTTCAGCGTCATTCCCCGCCATGCTTATTCTGCCGATGGCGCTGTACAGCGTCATTGATATCAATATTTCAAAAATCTGTGATCGAAATCATATTTCTCCCCCGGAGACATTATATGTACTGGTGAGCCCCTGTCAACTCTCTAACGGTTCAAGAGCGCCATCTGGTGGCCGATCGGCAGATCGCCCAGGGCATAAACAGGGAAGTGGACGCTGGTGCTCATTTCAATTTGGTCCGATCACTCGCTATAGGTCCCGGGACTCGAGCACGACACAATGGATATCGATCCGGTGCCAATAACTCGATAAACAACATGATTTGGACGTATATACTATTATACAACCTGGAAATGGATCGGGTATTTCTATATCCCATAATAGAAAAAATTCTGTTCCACGCTCATCTCCCAACGGCGCGAGGAAGCTACAGTGAGTTTCAGCGTTATTTTGTAATGTCTTCTATACTAACTGCTCCAATGATCATATCACCCACACTAGATGAATGATATAACGTTGCCCACGGAATTATAAACGACCCCCCGCCCATCCGGTCAACATCAGATGATACGTAGTAACTTCTAGAACCACGTCCAGTTGAAATATTTTATCTCGCGCCGATTGCTATCAAACTGTATTTCATCATCAATATAATGCATTTAGAGCTATAAATCACGTTCTGGAGAAAGCTGCAGAAAACGATAAAAACATACTTATACTTTAGACCGTATTTTAGTATGAATATGTGAATGAAAAAGTATAACGTTGCTACACCCTGAACAATAGATATAGGACTTTGAATGGGCCATGGTAATGTCAATTTAGCAATACAATTTAAAAAGTTAGGGCGGCTAGGTGGTGTAGTGGGCAAGGCACTCGCCACCAATGTGGAGACGCTGGGTTCGCGTGTTCGAATCCAGCTCTCCACATTGTTTTCAGTTTAGCTGGTCGTCCGCAGTAATACACATTGGCCGTATTACGGGGAGGGAAACTGAAGGGTGGGGATCGGGCGTTGTGGACAGCAACTCCGACAGGTCGGTTGGTGCGCCTGCGCAGTAGAATCAGGAAGTGTCGGGGGCAGCGTGAACCTCCCACGCGTTACTCCTCGCCACCGAGAGATCGAGCTGCGCAGGTGAAAAGATGCGACTGCTGTTACCTCAAGTACCGGAGGGGACTTGTGCTATGTATGACATAGTCCACATTGCAGCCGGCTTGTGGGAGGCAAGAAACAGCGTTCGTGACAGGGGAGGGTTGAATTGGATGATACGAAATTGGGATGGGAGAAAAAAATATAGAAAATGGGAGAAAAAGTGGATCAAAAAAAAAACTATTTAAAAAGTTATAGCCCTGCAAAGAAGGGGAACTTCTCCATGTTAAATAGGGCTGGCGAGGGATGGTAAATTATGAATTTAACCCTGGCGATCAAAGGGTTAAGCGATGATAGCTAGCCTAGCCACAATGCTATGGTCGCTGCCATTAACGTTAGCATGTAAGCTAACGACAACAACAATGGCGTCAAAACTTTTTCTAACAGGATGTGAGTGACAAAGCCTGAACAGGATATCACAGGTTCACCCTTCTCATTGGTTGAAAATGGCCTTCATGTTTGTACATCGCCAGCTGTTGCTTTGGCATTGTACTACATGTATATTACATCAGTGTTAAACCACTGTGAGCGGCCTGGAGGGAGTGGATTGGAGCGGAGGAGAAGCGGTAGATGCAGTGTATTTTGTTAGCCGCCAGGTGGCGGGCAGACCTTAAATTCTAATCGCCAAAGAATAAATCTACAAGTCAATGGCGCTGGGCGTGTAACTATTTTGTACCCTGCTTATACAGTATTGTTTTTGTTGTTTTATTGTTTGGCCAAAGTGTGAAAGTCAAATAAACGCTCACACAGCTCAGTTTCCATGTCTGATGACGTCCATCAGCATAACTCTACACTGAACTCTACACTGAACTCTACACTGAACTCTAAACTGAACCCTACACTGAACTCTACACTGAACTCTACACTGAACTCAACTACACTGAACTCTACACTGAACTCTACATTGAACTCAACTACACTGAACCCTAAACTGAACTCTACACTGAACTCTACACTGAACTCAACTACACTGAACTCTACACTGAACTACTGAACTCAACTACACTGAACCCTAAACTGAACCCTAAACTGAACCCTACACTGAACTCTACACTGAACTACTGAACTCAACTACACTGAACCCTAAACTGAACCCTAAACTGAACCCTACACTGAACTCTACACTGAACTCTACACTGAACTCTACACTGAAGCATCAACAGGTTTTGTCTCATTTTGTTAAAAAGAACAGAAAAGGTTATTGTAGAAATTAAAAGCATGTTCACACTCAAAGTAAAGGCATTGAAAATAGTCTCTCTTTGTATCCCAGCCTCCCAGGTAGTGGCATCGGCCCTGGTATCCAATACCCAGCCCTAGGTCTAATATTGGTTGGAGTGTCAGTTCACATTTATGTCTCTCTCTTTTTCCCCTCTCTTTCTCTCAATAACTCAGGCACTGCGGGTCGTATAACAGAAGCATGGTCCCAAAAGAAAGCAATGAAAATCTAAGTTTGACTCTCATTGGCATCGATTTTAATATGTGCCGCATGCAATCCCTGTTCTTTCGGTGACTTCAGATGAGGACAAACACACATTATCATCATTGCTTTCTTTTTTTATGACAAGGAAACAAGCGATATTAGCTTGAGATACAAAGTCCAATCACGTTTATGCCGTCTGGCGGCTGTGCACCGCGAGACGAGAGAGTCTCAAGTGCTAGCGGCTCGGCCCACCTGTCCGTGTGTGTCGCCCGCCGACTTCCCAGCCTCGAAGCGCAGCGCCAGGCCGAAGTCCGCCACGCAGGCCGACAGGTTGGACTTCAGGAGGATGTTCTTACTCTTGATGTCCCTGTGGGGAAAGAGAGAGACAGAGACAGAGAGAGAGACAGAGACAGAGACAGAGACAGAGAGAGAGAGAGAGAGAGAGATCCAAGGATAAACGTGAGGAAAACGTGATTACCAGAAGATTGCTCTACCTCCTGAGCCACTGTCGCCCCCTCTAACTCGTGCTATTAGGGACGAGTTAGACCAATAGGAATGAAGTAGCCTATGTATGTCCCCTTCGTAAAACCTTTACCTTACAAAATACTATATTATGTATATTTATTACATGGCGTTTTCACATTCGCCGAAATGCTTGCTTGTGATTGGTCAATAGCCCCCCGACAGCGGTCATTATTTTTCAATAATGACCGCTGTGGGACAATAATGACCGATGTGCGCAGCTGTTCGCAATCAAGCCCACATCAGTGCAGCAAATCAGACACACCTGCCGCGGCTGCACTGACAGCGGAGTGTGTGTAGATTACAGCGGAGCCAGAACAGAGGCTGCCCGCGATAATAATAATCACTTTACAGAGCCACAGAACAACTGCGATTTGTCAAATGAATTAGGTATATTGTTAGTAAGTTAGCCATGTAATAAGCGGGATAATGTATAGCTTTACTCGGTCATTGTCGCAAAATAATTGACCTTCACTGACGTTTAAAACACCTCGCCGAAGCGGCTCGGTATTTTAAACTACGTGTCGGTCAATTATTTTGCGACAATGACCTCGTAGCTATACATTATCCCTTACATATTTTTAATACTCAGACTTAAAAGGAACACGCCAGCCTTTTGGGAAATTCGCTTATTTGCCATCTACCCTGGAGTTAGACAAGCAGATACATATCCTTTTCTTCTCTGTGCATGCATTAGGCTTAGGGAACAGCCGTACCGTTAGCCTAGCTTAGCATCATTCACTGGAAGTAGGTGTGCCAGTGTAGCCTAGTTCCCGACAGTCACGAAATACACTCCAAAACGTTCCTGTAAACATGTTGTGACCTGTGTATTTATTACCACGTGGAGAAATAAAAATAAATAATTAGACATTTTCGTTTTCCGGGTCCTGATAGGGTGAGCCCAAAGGTACTCAAAACCTGTGCCTCTCAGCTGTGTGATGTGCTCCAGCTCATATTCAATATGAGCCTGAGGCTGCAGAGAGTCCCGACACTGGAAAACCTCCTGTGTGGTCCCTGTCCCTAAGTGCCCGCGTCCCAGCACGTCCAAGGACTACAGGCCGGCGGCTCTAACCTCTCATATAATGAAGACCATGGAGAGGTTAGTCCTGGAGCAACTCCGCCCGGTGATCAAACCCCACTGGGGGTAGAGGATGCTGTCATCTACCTGCTGAACCGAGCCTACACTCACCTAGACAAGCCGGGGAGCACTGTGAGAGTCATGTTCTTTGACTTCTCCAGTGCTTTTGATACCATAAGGCCTGGGCTGCTGGGTGAGAAGTTGGAGGCGATGCAGGTAGAGGCCCCCCTGGTGTCCTGGGTTGTTGACTATCTGACGGGCAGACCACAGTACGTGCGCCCTACGGAGCTGTGTGTCAGACAGACTGGTCAGCAACACCGGGGCCCCGCAGGGGACAGTCCTCTCTCCCTTCCTCTTCACAGTCTACACCAACGACTTCCACTATTGGTCAGAGTGCTGCCACCATAAGAAGTTTTCTGATGACTCTGCGATAGTGGGATGTATAAAGAACGGTGACGAGAGGGAATACCGGGAACTGGTAGTGGACTTCGTCACATGGTGCGATAAAAACCACCTGCAGCTAAATGTGGCAAAGACCAAGGAACTGGTTGTGGAGCTGGGGAGGAGGAGGAGTGCACCTGTGACCCCCGTTTCCATCAGGGGAGTCGATGTGGACATGGTTGAGGAGTACAAATACCTCAGTGTGCACATCGACAAAAAACTGAACAGGAAGTCCTTCATTCCGACAGCCATCAGACTATACAACGCATCACTGTGCCTCACTGCATCACTGAGCACAGAGTGACAGTTACCATCTTCCTGGACTCTTACTTTTGAAACAGCACTGTGCAATATTACACCTACTGTAGACTTCAGTATATTTTTACTGTATATTTTATTCTATTCTTAGGCAATTTGTTTTGTTATTCTTATTCGTGACTTGTCCTGTCTAAATGTTTAATGTTGAGCGATTTGCAGTGTCAAGTATTTCTATTCTAAGCAGATATATACTCACTCGGAAGTTCGGAACAATTTCTTGACGAAGCACTGCTGCCTGGGCGCAGTGATTTCATCACCTCAAAAGCCCTGTTTTTCAAAAAGCAACAGGGATTTGAGGTGATGAAATCACTGCGCCCAGGCAGCAGTGGTTCAGCAAAAATTATTCCAAGTATATATAGGAATCGAAAATGTGTAATTATTATATATATATTTTTTTTTAAATCTGCACGTGGTAAATACACAGGTCACAACATGTTTACAGGAACGTTTTGGAGTTAAGTGCAATGATATACAATCACATACAGTAGATTGTTAAGTAGATGAGTGCAAGACAGATGTAAGCATGTTGGGGGACCTTAAACACCGGGTGAATGCTGTGACATCTGGGTATGGTTGGTAAGTTTAGTCTTTTCTACATTTACATTTAGCCGACGCTTTTATCCAAAGCGACTTACAAGTTCAGATCAGCAGGAAGGGTACAACTCTGGCAGCTAAGTAACACTGTTCGTCTCGAGTGCATAGTAATAAAGTCTAGTAGACACTTTGCCAGATCAACAACCACAGTCTAAAATTCCTTTTGGCTGAAAAGAGTAATGAATTTATGTGGATGAAGAGAAAACTGTTTCCTGTCCATCACCTCCCTCCCTGTCCCTCTGATAAAATAAGACATAAAAAAAATATAATAATTAAATCCACAGTAAAAGGTAAGTACTAATTCATAGTATGCTCATGACCTGTCATGCCCTCCAGTATGGCACGATGCCACAGCTCATTGGCCACAGTTGACATTTAATGATAATCACCTGGTACTTAATCACTATCTCCTGTTTGCCTGCCAAGATATCTGCAACGGAATGCTGCGAGTAGAAGAACTAGTTTCATACTTTCCATCCCATCACTTTGGATGTAGCAACGGTAATCGTCTTAACCAATGACATTAGGAGTTAGGTCGACAAAACAGAAGGGAATAATGTGGGTAAGCAAAGCAACGTACATCTGAATTGGAACTGAATGATGGTACATGTGCCCAGACTGAGATGGCATTGGCGTTAAGACCCCCTGTCTTTCTGGAACTACATGTCATCCCTGTTGGGATGGATCAAATCCCACCAGAACCTTCTCTCCTGTGTCTCCCCTACTCTGTCTCCCTCTCAGCCTTCCTACCGTCTCAATAAAGAACCTTCTCTCCAGTGTCTCCCTCTCAGCCTTCCTACCGTCTCAATAAAGAACCTTCTCTCCTGTGTCTCCCTCTCAGCCTTCCTACCGTGTCAATAAAGAACCTTCTCTCCAGTGTCTCCCTCTCAGCCTTCCTACCGTCTCAATAAAGAACCTTCTCTCCTGTGTCTCCCTCTCAGCCTTCCTACTGTCTTAATAAAGAACCTTCTCTCCTGTGTCTCCCTCTCAGCCTTCCTACTGTCTCAATAAAGAACCTTCTCTCCTGTGTCTCCCTCCCAGTCGTCCTACTGTCTCAATAAAGAACCTTCTCTCCTGTGTCTCCCTCTCAGCCTTCCTACTGTCTCAATAAAGAACCTTCTCTCCTGTGTCTCCCTCCCAACCTTCCTACTGTCTCAATAAATAACCTTCTCTCCTGTGTCACCCTCCCAACCTTCCTACCATCTCAATAAAGAACCTTCTCTCCTTTGTCTCCCTCTCAGCCTTCCTTCCTACTGTCTCAATAAAGATCCTTCTCTCCTGTGTCTCCCCTACTCCGTCTCCCTCTCAGCCTTCCTACCGTCTCAATAAATAACCTTCTCTCCTGTGTCTCCTTCTCAGCCTTCCTACTGTCTCAATAAAGAACCTTCTTTCTTGTGTCTCCTACTGTCTCCCTCCCAACCTTCCTACTGTCTCAATAAATAACCTTCTCTCCTGTGTCACCCTCCCAACCTTCCTACTGTCTCAATAAAGAACCTTCTCTCCTGGGTCACCCTTTCAGTCTTCTTACTGTCTCAATAAAGAACCTTCTCTCCTGCGTCTACCCTACTCCGTCTCCCTCTCAGCCTTCTTACCATCTCAATAAAGAACCTTCTCGCCTGTGTCTCCCTCTCAGCCTTCCTTTCTACTGTCTCAATAAAGATCCTTCTCTCCTGCGTCTACCCTACTCCTTCTCCCTCTCAGCCTTCCTACTGTCTCAATAAAGAACCTTCTCGCCTGTGTCTCCCTCTCAGCCTTCCTTTCTACTGTCTCAATAAAGAACCTTCTCTCCTGCGTCTACCCTACTCCGTCTCCCTCTCAGCCTTCTTACTGTCTCAATAAAGAACCTTCTCGCCTGTGTCTCCCTCTCAGCCTTCCTTTCTACTGTCTCAATAAATAACCTTCTCTCCTGCGTCTACCCTACTCCTTCTCCCTCTCAGCCTTCCTAATGTCTCAATAAAGAACCTTCTCTCCTGTGTCTCCCTCTCAGCCTTCCTTTCTACTGTCTCAATAAAGATCCTTCTCTCCTGTCTCCCCTACTCCGTCTCCCTCTCAGCCTTCCTACTGTCTCAATAAATAACCTTCTCTCCTGTGTCACCCTTTCAGTCTTCCTACCGTCTCAATAAAGAACCTTCTCTCCTTTGTCTCCCTCTCAGCCTTCTTACTGTCTCAATAAAGAACCTTCTCGCCTGTGTCTCCCTCTCAGCCTTCTTACTGTCTCAATAAAGAACCTTCTCTCCTGTGTCTCCCTCTCAGCCTTCTTACTGTCTCAATAAAGAACCTTCTCTCCTGTGTCTCCCCTACTCCGTCTCCCTCTCAGCCTTCCTACTGTCTCAATAAAGAACCTTCTCGCCTGTGTCTCCCTCTCAGCCTTCCTTTCTACTGTCTCAATAAAGAACCTTCTCTCCTGCGTCTACCCTACTCCTTCTCCCTCTCAGCCTTCCTACTGTCTCAATAAAGAACCTTCTCGCCTGTGTCTCCCTCTCAGCCTTCCTTTCTACTGTCTCAATAAAGAACCTTCTCTCCTGCGTCTACCCTACTCCGTCTCCCTCTCAGCCTTCCTAATGTCTCAATAAAGAAACCTTCTCGCCTGTGTCTCCCTCTCAGCCTTCCTTTCTACTGTCTCAATAAAGAACCTTCTCTCCTGCGTCTACCCTACTCCTTCTCCCTCTCAGCCTTCCTACTGTCTCAATAAAGAACCTTCTCGCCTGTGTCTCCCTCTCAGCCTTCCTTTCTACTGTCTCAATAAAGAACCTTCTCTCCTGCGTCTACCCTACTCCGTCTCCCTCTCAGCCTTCCTAATGTCTCAATAAAGAAACCTTCTCTCCTGTGTCTCCCTCTCAGCCTTCCTTTCTACTGTCTCAATAAAGATCCTTCTCTCCTGTCTCCCCTACTCCGTCTCCCTCTCAGCCTTCCTACTGTCTCAATAAATAACCTTCTCTCCTGTGTCTCCCTCTCAGCCTTCTTACTGTCTCAATAAAGAACCTTCTCTCCTGTGTCTCCCCTACTCCGTCTCCCTCTCAGCCTTCCTACTGTCTCAATAAAGAACCTTCTCGCCTGTGTCTCCCTCTCAGCCTTCCTTTCTACTGTCTCAATAAAGAACCTTCTCTCCTGCGTCTACCCTACTCCGTCTCCCTCTCAGCCTTCTTACTGTCTCAATAAAGAACCTTCTCGCCTGTGTCTCCCTCTCAGCCTTCCTTTCTACTGTCTCAATAAAGAACCTTTTCTCCTTCGTCTACCCTACTCCGTCTCCCTCTCAGCCATCCTAATGTCTCAATAAAGAAACCTTCTCTCCTGTGTCTCCCTCTCAGCCTTCCTTTCTACTGTCTCAATAAAGATCCTTCTCTCCTGTCTCCCCTACTCCGTCTCCCTCTCAGCCTTCCTACTGTCTCAATAAATAACCTTCTCTCCTGTGTCACCCTTTCAGTCTTCCTATCGTCTCAATAAAGAACCTTCTCTCCTTTGTCTCCCTCTCAGCCTTCTTACTGTCTCAATAAAGAACCTTCTCTCCTGTGTCTCCCTCTCAGTCTTCCTACCGTCTCAATAAAGAACCTTCTCTCCAGTGTCTCCCTCTCAGCCATCCTACTGTCTCAATGAAGAACCTTCTCTCCTGTGTCTCCCCTACTCCGTCTCCCTCTCAGCCTTCTTACCATCTCAATAAAGAACCTTCTCTCCTGTGTCTCCCTCTCAGTCTTCCTACCGTCTCAATAAAGAACCTTCTCTCCAGTGTCTCCCTCTCAGCCATCCTACTGTCTCAATGAAGAACCTTCTCCGCTGTGTCTCCCCTACTCCGTCTCCCTCTCAGCCGTCCTACTGTTCAACAAGTAATGAATTTCTGTTGCGTGCTCAAAACCCCCCAACATTCAGAGACATTTCCCATTCCACCAGAGAGGGCCTGTTACCTGTGAGCGATGGCGGGCTTGTGTCCATCCTTGAGGCCGGGGATGTCCTCGTGGAGGTAGGCCAGGCCCCGGGCCACGGTCTGGGCTATGTGACACAGCTCGTTCCAGGACAGCACGTTGGCCTTCAGGTAGTCCGTCAGCGACCCCTGGTGGAGGAGCGAGTGACTCGTCAGAAGCCTCTCTTGAAAGTCATTACGGGAGTAGCTAAAGACACACGGCATCTCATGTATCATGTCATACATGATTGGCTTCCTATTACAGAAACAGAAGCAGCTTTCCTTTGATTAGTAGGAAGAGAGTTGTGATGTAATTTATACGCTGCCGGCCTCAACCCTTACATCCCTGGACTCTGTATATCACTCTGTCCTCAGATTCATCACTAATGATAGATACGACATTCATCACTGTGTCCTTTATGAGAAGGTTGGTTGGTCCTCGTTAATGGAGAGGCTCAACAAACCCTGGTATTTGTTCATTTTTAAAAAGGCCCTTATTGGTAAGCTACCTCCTTATACTACATCATTATTGGAATGGAATTTTGGTACCTATAGAACCCTTAATAGTGACTGGCTGGTCCTCAAGGTCCCTCGAGTTTGCTCAGAACAGGGTAAATCTGCATTTTGCTTCTAGCTCATGGAATGAACTCCAACAGTCCTTAAAGCTCGAGATTCTCCCCTCTGTTGCAGACTTTAAAACCTTGATCTCCAACCATTGTCCATCAAGTTGTACATGTTTTAATTGATGTTATCCTTACTTGTCTTATTGTTATGATTTTATATGCTTTTTTTTTTAACTCTGTATGTACACTCGACATAAACCTCATTTGACTTTCGAGTTTAAATAAAGATTTGAAATTCAATTAAATTAAATACACTGCGTCCAGTCGACGGTTAAAAAGCGCACCCTAACGGGGGGAGGGTTAAAGTAGGAGTGGGTTTATACATGAGCTACCAGGGTTTTAGGGAGTTCCAAGTCATTACAGTATACACGGACTGAAAGAACCCCCTTTTTGGTCGTTTGTTTCTCGCGATTCTTTTGTGCTAGAAAGAATGACTTGAGTGACAAGAAAGACACATTTCAGAGCCAAATCATTTGTATTGTATGAAATGAATGGTTCATATTGGCCTACATCTAACCACTAGGGGGCAGGCTGGTCCTGCACAGAACAAGAGAATGAAGCCCTGCTCTTCAAAATGGTCTGCATGAGAGCCAGAGCAACCCGGACCTCAATTATTACTTGACCAGTAAGTACCGCGACTTAACCGACAGGAAGAACCCCATTAAGGGCAACCTCAGCATGACTTGGAACAAGAGTGTTTAATGTCCAGCTCTCATTTGTGGTTGTGTCAGGCTGGGTGGGTGGGGGACTGGGGGGCGTTACCTTCTCGTGGTAGGCGGTGATGAGCCACAATTCTATATCCATGTTGGTGCCTCTCTTCTCCGCGCCGATGAAATGGAGGAGGTTCTCGTGTCGCATCCCGCTCAGGTTGTAGATCTCATACTCGTTCTGCCACGACTGCTTGTCCTGGAGACGCCAAACACACACACACACACACACACACACACACACACACAGTTCAGATACGGTCTATAAAAAGAAAAAAAGGCTGCCGTTTTCACTCTCCACCGACACGGTGGCGCTGGGAACCCGCAGTGACGCCGCATGACTTGACACGGTGTGAGAGGTCAGGCGGTCAAAAGGGTTCAGAGTGACGTATGAAAAAAAAAAAAAAAAAAAAAAATCCCTGAGCCGCTCCGAATAGAGGAAACGGTGCACGCTGGGAGCGTCAGCACCAACCCAGTGGTCAATCGGGGCCACAAGGGGCTTAGTGCACAGTGTTTGGCCTAAGCTAAGGGCCCCGTCAGCCCTGGGGGGGATTAAGTCCCGACACTCGCTTCCTCCTCCTCCTCGTTAAGAAAGCACAGGGAGAAAGAACACACACACACATTTACCTGAATGGGGAAGATTTTGACGGCCACGTAATCGTTGAGCAGCTGAGCCTTCCACACGCAGCCAAAGCGCCCCCTGGCTTTGATCTCGATCAACTGCAGCGGCTTCTGCCCCAGGATGGGGGAGGGAGGCATGGGGCCCGGGTCCTGTTGAGAGTGACGAAATAAAATTAAAAACACACACACACAACGCCTCTCTTTTAGTGATCCATCAGGCACACACACACGCAACAACACAAAAGGACACGCAACACAGTGAGGTGATTGATAACGTGTGTGTGTGTGTGAATATTTAAAATGGTTGGCGGTGTCAGGTGCCGCAGGCCCCCCCCCCCCCAAAAGCCTCGAAGCGGGGAAGGGGATCTTGGGAGCGGCAGCTGCTGCCGGGCCGCTATGGAGCTTTGACAGAAGGAGCTTATGGGAGCGAGGGAAGTCCTGAGCTTGTTAAACTTAATCACAAACCTCTGTCTCTGGACTACTGGCTGGATAGAGTGGGACGGGCGGTGGATGGAGTGATGGATGGATGAGTCCTGCAGGGCGACCTACTTTTCCAACAGGCAGGGGACTACGGCAGCCAGTAATTATACAGCTGTCATGCTCGAAACCCACCGCGGTCTCTTTAGGGAACATTTAGTCCAGGTGCCTTTTTTTGAAAAGCCCTCGGAGAGAGTGGGTGGCTCATTTGTTCTTCCCCCGTGCGCAAAAGCACAACTCTGCATCTTCTTTCCTCTCCAAATGGACCTTGAGCGACTTACTGTATATATAGATTAGACCCCGCCGCCCGCGCTCCTGTGTAAATGTCACTAACAGCCGGGGCTCCTAAAAGGGAGACCTTTTGCCTTGATTCAATCAGGGAGGAGGACGGCAAAAAAGACAGGACGATAGTGTTGCTGGCAATGGCGGACTGATAAGGCCACAGCGAGCAAGCTGCGCTAAGAGGTGAGTGGTGACCTTTCGGCCGCTTTATGGATGGAGAGAGAGAGAGGCGACCATTGTGTGGCCCCGGCCCGGCTAACTTCCTGTCCCAGTCCCCCAGCTGAGCGGCACCGGTCATAAGGGGCTGCGTGAACGATGTGACTAGCCGGCACCTACAATGACCTTCTCAATCAGATAGGCCTTTGTCAGCTAAATAAATGGGCCACTTCCTCTATAGACTCTATGCTCTGTGTGTGTGTGTGTGTGTGTGTGTGTGTGTGTGTGTGTGTGTGTGTGTGTGTGTGTGTGTGTGTGAGGGGTGGGATCTATAGTTAAATGAATACATAAGGCCCATCTGCCGCAGAGCCTCAGAGACGGGGACGACGACTACAACGCTTCGGTTTAAGGGTCAAATTTCAAGAGCCTTCAAGCTTATCATCAAGGCCCGTTATTGAGCCTTCAGTGGCAGAGAGATAAAAAAAAAAAACGGGGAGACCGGGGGCCTTGGAGGAACGTATATAATATGGTGTTTTGTTTTGTCTTGTTCCCCTATGGAGCGGACACACAGTCGCACGGAACATGTACTGTCTGTCGCCGCCGTGGGGGAGGGGAGTCACTGGATTAATACGACGAGCGGGGGAAAGAGAGTGGTATGAGCGAGAGAGAGAGAGAGAGAGAGAGAGAAAGAGAGAGAGAAAGAGAGGGAGAGATATGGAGAGAGAGATAGAGAGATATGGAGAGAGAAATAGGGAGAGGGGGGGGGGCAAGTGAGACAAGGTGACATATATGGGTTACGTAGGCCGGGGCCTATAGTTTCGACTTACAGAGGCACGCAGTCCCCCGCCCCCCCCCCCCCCCCCTGTGAACACGCCCCCTACACCGCCGCGCTACAGCTACCGTGTTCAAGGTCATGTTTACGTTGCCGATCCCCGGCACCCGAGTGTCAATCATTGTAAATGCCTAAATGAAAACAATGTCATTCTTTTTATGGCCCATTCCTCCCTGTAGGCGCGGGTGGGGCAGGACGGAGGGGGGGGGGGGGGCCGGGAGTATTTATCACATTTATGAGGCGTTCTTTTGTCCTCAAAAAAGGGAAATCGATACCCTTGTTTACAGGCAACTGAGAGCGGTTATCCTCATACTGACTATAAAGCAAAAAGATGAACCCTGCTGACCTTCCCGCTGATGGGAAACGTCTGGGAGAGAGAGAGAGAGAGAGAGAGAGAGAGAGAGAGAGATCCACAAGAGAACGTGTGTGTGTGCGCGCGCGCGCGTGCGTGTGTGTGTGTGCGTGCGCAGACCACTCTCGAGTACCGCCTCACATCGACACGACTACACCAGATCGGTCATTCATCGCATGCTCTTATCTTGCATTCCAACCAGTGAGTCATCCATCCTGAGAGCCTCATTGGTCCATGCACAGTGCTCCGTGACTCTGGGGTTGCTTGCTATATAGAGACCGTTCCCAATCAAGGGACAGTACTGGATTCATCATCATACATAAGATAAGAAGCCATCCGTGCACGACAAAACCATATTTAGGAGCATCACAGAAATTAAAGTACATGTTGCACGGATATTACAAAAGAAAAATTAAATTAAAAATATTTAATAACATTTAAAAATTGTGCATTTGAAAAATAATAATAATAAAAAAAGGGTGGCAGGCTCAAGCTTGGGGGAATAATAGTAGCCAATGTATAAAAAGAAAAGATGCAAATGCAAGCCCAAAAGCAAATAAAAACTAAGATGAAGCAGTCTTTGGTTGAACTTGAACCGACAGCTAAAATTCAGACTTTTCTTACCTCTATCATAATATGAAAGGCGTGCTAGTGGAAGAAAAGAGGCATAAAAGAACGTTTCCAGCATGAGAAGACATGGAAGAGAGAGAGAGGAGAGAGAGAGAGAGAGAAAGAGAAAGAAAGGCAACTAAATGACAGGTGACGATGACCTCGACAGTAGAACCACAGGATATTTCCACCACAACCTGTCCCAAAAGAGCCAGATCTAGGATCAGATCCGGCGTCATCCCATAAGATGCCCCCGATCTTAGATCAGACCTTGTGTCGTCCCAAAAGAGCCCCGATGTAGGATCAGATCTGGCGTTGCCCCCTTTAACACATTGTGCGCCAAAAACGTGATAATTCGCTATTGCCCGCCATGCGGTGTGTGCCAACAACGAATAAACTCGTTTTTGGGATCAATATTAAATTTTTTCGCCATGGCATTCATAATTCATCCAGCCTCCCTCCGGGACTGCAGCTGGACCCTGTCTGATATTGCAACGCCTCAATACCGCCGCCTGGTGGATGTCGGGCGAGTTACACTCCAAGCCAAACCGGAAGTGGCGCTCGGTGCATCGAGGAAATTCCTCCGGCAGTAATATATTGTAACGTGGATCTAGATACACACTCGAGTGCATGGGATCGCTTTTGAAACGCAATAATCAATATGATTTCGGCGTTTATTGCGTCATACAAACGGGAAATGGATCTAGCAGATCGACGTCAAATAATTGGAATATTTTTCCTCCAGTCTCATTGGCGAACGGTAAGAGGAATATAACGTTATTTTCAGCCCGATTGTTTATTCATTTCACGGCAATCCATCTGATCAACATATCAACCCATACTAAATAAAGTCGTTACTGACGATCAAGGAATTATAAACGACCCCCCCCCCCCCTTTCCTTCACGCATGATGACGCATAATGTATACCGATCATATACATTTGAATTTTTTAATATAGCGTGTATAGGAAAAAAACACCAATCGATAATCTATCATATGCGTCAGGGCCTATAACTCGCGTTTTAGGAATTACTGCAGAAAACCTTAAAAACATACTTATATTCTCGACGGTACTAACATGACAATGTAGGGCTGGGCGATATGACCAAAAACGTTATCGCGATAAAATTCTAAAATTATTTTCATATAATTCGATATCGATAATTATCGTCGATATAATGTCTGTCAAGTTTAATTAACTTCTTATGCTGCTGCGAATGTCTCGAGTCGAGTTGATGTCGTCATCAGTCCGCGCACGTTAGCAGTTAGCCGACAAGCAGAGTATCTCATGAGACAATGTAATAAATATGACACTAAAATACTCTCTTCCGCCACAATATATTGAAACGACGTCCACTGTATACCCCACACTACTATAAACGTGGCCTCAGAATTCACGCCACACACATACTCGGCACATAAATATATAAAAACAGCACCGTGCAAGCTAGTTATCCTAGCCAGCCTGTAGTTTCTAAGCGAATGTCTCGAGTCGAGTTGATGTCATCAGTCCGCGCACGTTAGCAGTTAGCCGACAAGCGGAGTATCTCATGAGACAATGTAATAAATATGACACTAAAATACTCTCTTCCGCCACAATATATTGAAACGACGTCCACTGTATACCCCACACTACTATAAACGTGGCCTCAGAATTCACGCCACACATACTCGGCACGTAAATATATAAAACAGACCCGGAGAACAGCCCGCCGCTACAGAGGAGCAACATCTGGAAAGCGCTGAGAGCGTTCAACCATGTGTTCTCCTCACCTGGAGCCAAGTTTTCAAGTCACGACAGCCCCTCTGAAAGTCCATTAGCCCGCATGAGAGGGCTGAAAGGCAAACGCTCCAACATGAGAGCTCGCTCTCACCCCCCCCTGACCCCCCCCCCCCCCCCCCAACCCTGGTGCAAAACAATTGCAGTGAAGCTGGAGCCAATTCACTCCTCGTGTCGTTCCACATACAGTCCACCGGGTGAACAGAGGAGTGAATAACTACACTCTGGGAGGAATCATACACAGTAATGGAGTGTATCATTCTCACCAACACTCACACATTACACACACATTACACACACACTCTAGGACTGTCCTTGACTAAAGACATTATTCTTAGTCATCTAATAGTCATAGGATTTTGATGACTGATCAATTAGGCCTAGTTGATTCAATTTACAAATCAATTGAGTTGTGTTTTGCAAAAAGAATTCACTGGAAATAGAAGACCTGAATAGAATGACTCAATTAGCAATGTTTATTGTATGTGTATGTATAGAAATTTAATCATAAAATAGAGTTGTCACTCACGTCATCAATGTGATTTTTTTTATCTGATAAACAACAGGATGAAGGTTTGTGATGACTGAGAAATGCCGCCCAGAATGAGATGGAAAAAATAAAAGCTAATTTCCTACCCTGACACACACCAAAGCCCCCCCTCTCTCTATATATATCTCACACACACACAGGGGCGTAGCTGGGGGGGGGGGGGCTTAGGATGATTCCAAGGGCCCAGCACTGGGGGGGGGGGGGGGGGGGGGCCCAGGAAAAAAAGAATTTATTTTATTTTTTACTAGACATCACTCAGGTGTATTATTGATGCTCTCATTGATACTATGTTTGTTTCTGAAGTGTGTGTGTGTGTGTGTGTGTGTGTGTGTGTGTGTGTGTGTGTGTGTGTGTGTGTGTGTGTGTGTGTGTGTGAGATATATATAGAGAGAGGGGGGCCCACCTGTTAAGATATTCTGGGAAGAAGTGACCCTGCAATTATCAGAATCTTTATTTCTGAACATACCTGTACAGCCCTCTGTATTGCTGTTGAATGATGTTTCTCAGTTTGCAACCTCAATTCAGCTGCTAAAAAGCTGATAGCATCACGATGGATTCAACCGGTTAAAATGTGCCGGAAGGTATGGGTTCTTACCTATCTCGATGTGATTTATCTAGAGAGCAAGAATTTTAGGTGTCAGTGAAACCAGCATTGCAATCTGGTTAGAAGTGGTGGAGAGAATAAAGGCTAGCATATGAATTGTAATTCCTGGTTAGAAACGAATGAAAATGGATGGATTATCCAAGGGGGGGTCCTGGGGGGGGGGGGGGGGGGGGGGGAAGAAGAGCGAGCAGGAGCATATGTATGTATTGTATTGGATTGCAAGTATTAGGTATATATCTCATAAACTACATTTATATTGATTCAAATGGAATGTATAGTCCTGTGACTTACTGTGGATATTTACTGTTAATGCTTGTGTGTCTAATTTCATGTCATGTTTAAAAAATTAAATAAAAATAAAAAAAATAAAAAGAGAGAGGGGGGGGGGGGGGGGGGGGCTTTGGTAGACTATTGCAATGGTCCATTCATTGAAGATGAACGCAATGCGACATCCTTTACTAGGCTCACCCACCAACAGTGCAGGTGCTGAACTGCTGATCCGAATGTATAGGTAAAAACCATATTATGTGTTTTCATCAATAAATAAATGGGGAAACAAATTTCTCTCGCTCGCTTACGCGCGCTCGCATTCACTGGTGGCCTACAAATACATTCTTTCATGGGGCCCAGAATCTATAGCTACGCCCCTGCACACGCACACACACAGGTGCTACGGCTGAGGTCATCCCGCCTGAACACACACACACACACTTCTATTGGTCAGTGTGCCATAGAACTCAAATTGATAGAACAGCAGTTCCAAATTCAGATCTACACTCAGTCTAGAGCGGCACGATAGAATATCTGATAAATGTCGCTGTGGAATCCTGCATCTGGCCGACGAGACCCTGGAAACGTGTTATTATCTCGACAAAGGCTGTTTCGGACGAACGTTTCCGGCGTCTCCGACTATCCGTGGCATACCGACTAGTGGTGGGGGAAAATATCGATACGTAGTAGTATCGCGATACTTTGCGTGGCGATACTGTATCAATACAGGGACGCCAAGTATCGATATTTAATTATTTATTAAAAAATAATTTAAATACTTTTTTGTATTTTTTTATTTTTATAAGGAAGTTGCATTGTTCATTTCAATACCTGTAATAGTACAGTAGTCCACACACACACACGTGTGCATTCAGTTAAGTTGGAATATGAGTGTAATACAAACAGTTCAGTTTGTCTGGTACATGCAACACAGATTACAGTGTTGAGTGTTGACATCTGTCTGCTTGAGAAAATACCATGTTCTGCAATAAAAATAATTGAAGTGAGATGAACAGACTGAAAACTTTATTTTATTAGATAAACGTGTTGACCAAGTTTTACTTTGCAGTTGAAAAAAGGTAATAAATCGCAATATATCCATCGCAATATTAATATCGCAATACTCAGCATATCGCAATATATTTTGAATCGCAATACTATCGTATCTCGACTCAAGTATCATGATAGTATCGTATCGCGAGGCCTCTGGTGGTGATTCCCACCCCTAATACCGACTGAAATGAACGCAAGCGACTAAGGAGAAGAGGCCCTTTCTATCCACTCCGGCTCTACGCTTGTTATCCTCCAGTGTTGTGCAGCTTTAGGGAGGGATGTTATGAACAGGCTGCCAGAAACTCCCCCACAACTTTTGGCTGTTAAAGGGGAACTCCAACATTTTGGGAAATTAGCTTATTTAACATCTTCCCTGGAGTTAGACAAGAAGATACATACCTTTTTTGTCTCTGTGCGTGCATTTTAGCTTTGGGAATAGACGCTCCGTTAGCATAGCTTAGCTTCATCACTGGAAGTGAGGCAGGACAGTAGCCTTACAGTGCCTTACAGTGTATTGCAAGGTCTGACATTGACCAAATTTGATATGCATGACCTTGGTGGGCTCTAGGTCAACTCCTGAAAAGGGGGTCAATGTCAGACCTTGCAATCAAAAGTTAGGGGGCGCACTGAAATTATGGCAAGGGTTATTAGCCCCCTAACTTTTGATTGCAAAGTCTGACATTGACCCCCTTTTCAGGAGTTGACCTAGAGCCCACCAAGGTCATGCACATCAAGTTTGGTCAATGTCAGACCTTGCAATACACTGTAAGGCACTGTAAGGCTACTGTCCTGCCTCACTTCCAGTGATGAAGCTAAGCTATGCTAACGGAGCGTCTATTCCCAAAGCTAAAATGCACGCACAGAGACAAAAAAGGTATGTATCTTCTTGTCTAACTCCAGGGAAGATGTTAAATAAGCTAATTTCCCAAAATGTTGGAGTTCCCCTTTAACACTTTGGTTGCCTAAGGTTAAATTCATGATATACCATAGATTGCCAGCGCTATTTGTCTATGGAGAAAGTCCCCTTCTTTGCAGGGCTATAACTTTTTAAATTCTATTGCTACATTGCCATTATTAGGGCCCATTCAAAGTCCTATATGTATTGTTCATTGTGTAGCAACGTTAAACTTTTTCATTCACATATTCATAGTAAAGTATGGTCTAATGTATAAGCATGTTTTCATCTCTTTCTGCAGCTTTCTCCAGAACGTGATATATAGCCCCAAATGCATTATATTGATGATGAAATACAGTTTGATGGCAATCAGCGCGATATAAAAAATTCCAACTAGACGTACTTCTAGAAGTTACTACACGTCATCTGATGTTGACCGGATGGGCGAGGGGGCGTTTATAATTCCGTGGGCAGCGTTATACCAATCATCTAATGTGGGTCAAATGTTGATAATAGCAGTTAGTATCGAAGACGGTAACGTTACACGCTGAAACTCACCCCAGTCTCCGCGCGCCGTTGGGCGATCATCGTCGAGTAGAAATCTTATCATTATGGGATATATTTTTACCCGGTCCATCTCCAGCTTGTATAATGGTATACCGTAATTCCTCTAATAGTAACCCCGGCTTGTATTTGTTTCAACTGTAGCGGGTACCAGGCTTGTATTAGGAGGAGGCCTGTATAAGAGGGAGGCCTATATTTCAAATTTTCAAACTGATCATAATGAATAAATCAACATTTTGTGTCAGTTTGAACCCAGTAAAATGTACTGGGTTCATTTATTGAAACCAAGTACTGTATGAAATAGTAAACCGTGCAATTACAGGTGGTCACTGGTCATTTCAACGTTTTCAAAGTGAAATCAAGTAACTAGCTCAGTATGCAGCTCAGTATATTAGTAACCCGGCTTGTATTAGGAGGCTGGCTTATAATTGCTTAGCTCAAGAGCGCACCCGGCCATTAATAGAGACCCGGCTTGTATTTGAGACCCGGTTACTATTAGAGGAATTACGGTATACGTCCAAATCATGTTGTTTATCGAGTTATTGCCAATCGATCACCGTGTAGCGTGACGAGCCAGAGTCCCATGAACTACAGCGAGCGCCCGGAAGTACTACGGTCGTCATGACAACCTCTATTCAACATCCTGTTTGGCGATTGCGCCGATCGGCCACCAGATGGCGCTCCTGAACCGCCAGAGAGCTCAGTGGGTCCTGCTGGTGGATCTCAGGCCAGCGGAGGGGACATATGAATCCGATCGCAGATTTTTGAAATATTGATATAAGGACGCTGTACAGCGTCCCCCGGCAACTTGAGCATGGCCAGCAATGACGTGAAAAGACGTTTCATGGCAGTCAAAGTGTTAAAGAGTGTGATTACGCTTCTCCTCCTCGATCCTCTCCCTCTCCCCCGACCAAGCCCGGACTGGCCATCGGGAGCACCGGGAGTTTTCCCGTGGCCTGGCCTGCACAGATTAAAAAAAGATTATATAAAAAATAAATAAAATAAAACTTTTTTTTTACTATAATTTTTTTTTTTTTTTTTTTGCCAGGCCATTGTTTCTAGTTGTGGCGGCGGCGCGGCGCAATAGTTAGATAACCTAGGTGGGTGGGGAACAACCAGGATTTCACTGTCTGCGACAGAGTTGGAGAACTATCTGACTCTCTCTCCCTCACGCGGATCACACACACACACACACACACACACACACACACACACACACACACACACACACACACACACACACACACACACACACACACACACACACACACACACACACACACACACACACACACACACACACACAATGGAGCCGTGCTGCCGCTTGTGATTGGTGGAGGCGGGACCAGGCGATACAACTGATTGACAGCGGAGGCGGCGAATGGAATGGCAGACGGCACTCAGATGCAGAATAACAGCCAGGCAATGAGCCAGGTAGTGAGGGACTCGGGAGAGATACAGTAGAGCGAAAGTCAATTAACGTTGATGTCAAGATGGACAGTGGAAGAAAGAGAAAGGGTGGAGGAGAGAGGGATAAAAAAAAAAGAAAAAGAAAGGCCCGTACAGGAGAGAGTGGTTAACTGTATTATAATAGTAAATAGAAAAATATGTTGTGCTCTTGCTTTTTTCTTTTTGAAGGTGGAGAGAGTAGCATTGCTAGTGCCACAACAGTTTTATTTGAGGTCCATAACAGTTCATTGTACTAAGCAATTGTTGGCTCATTAGTTTGTGATTCACATGCACTCAAATTCACCAGAATGCAGGAAATGAAGTCTTTGTAACAAAAAAAATCCTGGTGGGGGACCCCCAGACCCCCCGCTTAAAAAGTGGCCTGATTGGGGCTATATTTCGTGCTATATCTCCCGGTATGAATTATTTCCCCAGTCCGGCCCTGCCCCCGACACACCGGCGTTCGGCACACACTGTTCTCACACACATGCACACACACATGCTCTTGCTAGCGGCAGAGCTGATGCTTCAAGCGGATGTCATTGTATATGTACAAACGCGTGCATTTGCACATATACCAAAGAACAGAGCAAGCGAGAGAGAGCGTGTGGGAGAGAAAACGTGTGTGAGAGAGAGCATGTGCGAGGGAGTGTGTGAGAGGGAGCATGTGGGAGAGAAAGAGAGAGCATGCGAGTATGAGAGCGTGTGTGTGAGAGAGAGAAAGAGAGCGTGTGTGAGAGAGAGAGAAAGAGAGCGTGTGTGGGAGAGAGAGAGAGAGAAAGATAGCATGTGTGTGAGAAAGAGAGAATGCTGTGTGTGAGAAAGAGAGAGAGCATGTGTGTGAGAAAGAGAGAAAGCATGTGTGTGAGAAAGAGAGAGCATGTGTGTGAGAAAGAGAGCATGAGAGAGAGAAAGAGAGCATGAGAGAGATAGAGAGAGAGATAGAGAGAGAGAGAGAGAGAGAGAGAGAGAGAGAGAGAGAGGAGAGAGAGATAGAGAGTCATAGGCTTCATCAGGGTAGAAATGAGGAACAAGCTGAAACACCTGGGCCTTCTGACACAAGGCTGACCAAGGACTCATGAAGCAGAGGCTCCAGGAGGTAGTAAGCAGCAGAAACACACACACACACTGTAAGACAGGAACACCCTGTTCCATTCCCGTCTCTCCCACCTCAGAGAAGCACGGTGGGGAGGATCCTCGGAGGTGAAGGGCCGGGCAATGGGTCTGTTTCTGTGTCACCGTGCCATGTTTTCATTTCCCTCATATTGTGGAAGCATAGGGCTGTACCGAATGCTTCGATCATAATGTTGACATTCGAATTCTAAATCAACATTTGAATTTTTAATTTGTAATAAAAAAATTCGATTTTTTTTGTATGCGTCTATACAATCCGTTTAAACCAATGAGGGTTTTCTTCACAGTTGCAGTTAAAGATTAGGCTACACTAATATTATAATATTATACTATAAGACGTCACCATCACTTTCATACCAACCGTGACCTTATTGGATTATTTATGTTGACGAAACTGATGAGTTATATTCATTAAAGAGTTGATTTAATAAAAGAAAAATACTAATTTAATCAGAGTAATCACTTTATTCAAATTGAGGATTTAGTTTGAGAAAAAGAAAATATATATATAGTACATTTTTCTTTTTATAGACATTCGAAGCTTCGTTCAAATACTTCAATAGAAGCTTCGAATGTTAAAAAATGACATTCGGTAGAGCCCTTGAATTCTGTTGTGTGAATTCATGTTAAAAAACGAATTACCAATTTTTTCTTTTTTATATATATATATATATAACCTTCTTACCATCTTTTACTATTATGTACTATGTTACTATGCCTATACTGCTATCTACTATGCATATACTACTAATCTAATATGTCTATACTACTCTGCACTCACGTTCGACACTATTTGATGGACAATATCCTGCTGACTTTGAATTGGTTGTACGCAATTTGCAAGTCGCTTTGGGTTCAAGTTAGGGCTGGGCGATATAACGATAACGATAAATATCGCGATATATTTTAATAATCGATATCGAATATCAAAATTAAAAAAATCGATTTTTTAATATCTATATATATATATATATATATATATATATTTTTTTTTACCTGCAACAGGGCAGTTTTAAAACCAGAGACAGTGGACAGACTTGTCTTTCTTGCATGCAACTTAAAGTAATGGCTTTGCTTGTCCAAATGACAATACTGAACAAATTGAGATTTATTTTTCTCTTGTCCATTTATTTTGTTTGCTTTCTAATTTAAAATACAGTTTGAAACCGTCTGTACACAGTAGGCTATGTGTGCTAGCAGAACTAGACTCCAGTCACGAGTCACGGTGCACATGTGCAGTGGTTTGTCCACCAAAAAAGCGCCAAAAGATAGAAAATAAACTAGCAGAGCCAGAACTGTTCAACTCCCCTGGAGCCACAGCCAGCAGAGAAGCCGGTTTACTTTCGCTTTTAAACCAGCTGCAGCCTGAGAACTGGAGTGTGAGGGGATGTAACACTAAAGATGGCGGCAACGACAAAGAATTGCTGCAAAATAAACATACATATGTTGTTTAAAAAAATAAAATAATTTTTTTTTAAAAAGTGATTTTTTTATATACTTATAACAATTTCGATAATTATCGATATCGAGAAATATGATAACATTATCATATCGTTATCGCGATATAATTTTTTTCCATATCGCCCAGCCCTAGTTCAAGTGTGAGCTAAAATGACTAAAATGTAAATGTAAAAACTAATATTGCATATATTCCATACCTAGGCGGATATCGGCTTGCTATATACAGACATTTATTTAAATTTATTTATATATTTAAATATATATATTTCCTCTAGGCTTGACTACTGCAACTCACTTTTCACCTGTTTCACCAAATCATCCACAGATAAACTACAAATGGTCCAAAATGCTGCAGCCAGGCTACTCACAAGGGCAAAAAAATCATGTCACATCACTCCCATTTTGGTATCCCTGCACTGGCTCCCGGTACACTATAGAATTCACTTCAAAGTCCTCACTTTCACTTTCAGAGCACTTCACGGTCAGGCCCCTATCTACATCACTGAACTCATCCATCCCTACACCAACACCCGCTCACTCAGATCTGCCGATCAGCACCTCCTGGTGATCCCCAGGTCCAGGCTAAAAACAAGGGGTGATCGAGCCTTCGAGGTGACAGCACCAAGGCTCTGGAACGCTCTCCCCCTGGACCTGCGAACTGCCCCCTCTGAAAACTCTTTTAAAAAACAACTAAAAACACATTTGTTCAGGCAGGCTTTTGATCATGCATAGGCGCCTTTTCTTGTCCTCACTGTTCTATAGTTTTGTTTTAATTAGTGACTCATGATTTTATCCAAATTCTTTTATTCTACTTTTTCTATCTGGTTTCACTGTTTTTAACTGCCGTTTGTTTGTCATTTATTTCTGATTTTGTTTTATTGTGTTTTTATATTAAGCTGTAGTGTAAAGCACCCTAAGCATTCGTGCTGTGAAGGGTGCTATATAAATAAAGGTCATTCATTCATTCATTCATTCATTCATTCATTCATTCATTCATTCATTCATTCAAATAAATAATTAATTAATTAATTAATTAAAAAGTCCCTCTGGTGATTTTGTTTCTCATTATAACCCAGCCCTGCACCAAGGCAGAGAGCAGGGCCATTAAAGACTAGGTTAAAAGACTATACACCTCCCTACCTCCCTCTCTCTCCCTCTCTGTGTTGAAGGACATGCTTACTCAGAGGGTGGCTGTAGGAGTCTGATGAATAATGAACCACCTCCTCCCTCCCTCTGAGATCACATTGCACTCTGGGAAGGGAGTCCGGGGAGGGTGAGGCCCGGGCCGCACGACTCCGCGCTGACCGGCCAGTCAGGCCCGTGTTCAGACTCGACAGTGAGTGTACTCTGTGAGCACATGTATATTCAAAAGAGATCTCCCCTTTTGTACCGTTTCTACTTCTTGTTGTCACTGCACTGGATTGCTCCATATCCATGCTAGGTGAACGGGCGAGGAGGTAATATCTATGATAATGTGTTCTGGTAATCTGCATACTGTGTTACATGCATATCTCAGCACCTCTGTGGAGCAAATTAACAGCCTGAAAAAGGTTGATGTAGTGTTCTGTGTGTAGCATGGTTCTTGTAGCGCGGCTGCAGTGTTCTGTGTGTAGCATGGTTCTTGTAGCGCTGCAGTGTTCTGTATGTAGCATGGTTCTTGTAGCGCTGCAGTGTTCTGTATGTAGCATGGTTCTTGTAGCGCTGCAGTGTTCTGTGTGTAGCATGGTTCTTGTAGCGCTGCAGTGTTCTGTGTGTAGCATGGTTCCTGTAGCGCGGCTGCAGTGTTCTGTGTGTAGCATGGTTCTTGTAGCGCTGCAGTGTTCTGTGTGTAGCATGGTTCTTGTAGCGCGGCTGCAGTGTTCTGTGTGTAGCATGGTTCTTGTAGCGCTGCAGTGTTCTGTGTGTAGCATGGTTCTTGTAGCGCTGCAGTGTTCTGTGTGTAGCAGTGTTCTGTGTGTAGCATGGTTCTTGTAGCGCTGCAGTGTTCTATATGTAGCATGGTTCTTGTAGCGCTGCAGTGTTCTGTGTGTAGCATGGTTCCTGTAGCGCTGCAGTGTTCTGTATGTAGCATGGTTCTTGTAGCGCTGCAGTGTTCTGTGTGTAGCATGGTTCTTGTAGCGCTGCAGTGTTCTGTGTGTAGCATGGTTCCTGTAGCGCTGCAGTGTTCTGTGTGTAGCATGGTTCTTGTAGCGCTGCAGTGTTCTGTGTGTAGCATGGTTCCTGTAGCGCTGCAGTGTTCTGTATGTAGCATGGTTCCTGTAGCGCTGCAGTGTTCTGTGTGTAGCATGGTTCCTGTAGCGCTGCAGTGTTCTGTGTGTAGCATGGTTCCTGTAGCGCTGCAGTGTTCTGTATGTAGCATGGTTCTTTAGCGCTGCAGTGTTCTGTGTGTAGCATGGTTCTTGTAGCGCTGCAGTCAGGGAGCGAAATTAACTTTTTGACTCACCGGCCAGTGGCGGGTAGATGGGAAGAATCTACCTGCCAAGCATATTTCTTACCTGCCAAATTTATTTTGATTAAAAAAATATATATATATTTTATATATTTTTTTTTAATAAAATATATATTATATAATCATACTTGTAGTTGTATTATCTGCGAGACATCGCCACCACGCAATAAGTCAAAATGCTCGCTATCTGCAAACAGCTCCACTGTCTGTGTGTATACTTGAGTAGCCTCCAGCTCCAGCAAGGATTCTCCGGCCCTGCAGCTAGACCCTATATTCAGCTAGACCCTACACTCAGCATGCAAGGATTCTCCGGCGATGCAGCTGGACCCTATTGGTATAATGTTACGGTTCTTTTGTCAAATCACATTCAACATGCCCTCAGCTAGAATACGCATTCAATCAATGTTATAAGACATTGATATCAGGAGCTATCTGTAGCTACTGCTAGCCCGGTAGATAACGTTAAGACAATTTAGTTTACTGTGACATATAGATCTAACGTGAGCTAGCTAACGTGAGCTAGCTAACGAGGGAACGGAGGTATTATGCACTCGAGTCGACTATTGCTGGTGCATTTGTTGATATCAGCAGCTATCAGTAGCTAGCCAGCTAGATACCGTTAGACAATGCCTCGTCATGTATTAAACTAAAAGTGAATAGTTGACTGGGTCATTGTTTAAACAGTAACGGTAGCTCATGGAGGTCCGCTCTTCTAGACTAGAGCAGACTGCCAGACACGAGCACTGCGAGCAGAAGCCCTTAGCAAATAGTATCCCGCTGCAGGGCTGGGCGGATATGACTCGTTGCCACGGTTTCTTTCAAAATAAGAGTATCATACGAACCTAATGTTGCTAACTGCCGGAGCCATCGATATTATGAATGGAGATGCGCTTGGGGCGGAAATGAGTCCCGCACAGATTTTCAAAATAAGAGTATCGTTATGAACTTGATTGATTACACGCCACACGGCGGGCAGCCCTCTAAGTGTCAAGCGCCAAAGGTAAAAACTGAGCGCCCCTGGCGGGCGGCAGGCTTTAGTTTCGGTCCCTGGCTGCAGTGTTCTGTGTGTAGCATGGTTCTTGTAGCGCTGCTGCAGTGTTCTGTGTGTAGCATGGTTCTTGTAGCGCTGCAGTGTTCTGTGTGTAGCATGGTTCTTGTAGCGCTGCAGTGTTCTGTATGTAGCATGGTTCTTGTAGCGCTGCAGTGTTCTGTGTGTAGCATGGTTCTTGTAGCGCTGCAGTGTTCTGTATGTAGCATGGTTCTTGTAGCGCTGCAGTGTTCTGTATGTAGCATGGTTCTTGTAGCGCTGAAGTGTTCTGTGTGTAGCATGGTTCCTGTAGCGCTGCAGTGTTCTGTATGTAGCATGGTTCTTGTAGCGCTGCAGTGTTCTGTGTGTAGCATGGTTCTTGTAGCGCTGCAGACAGTGTTCTGTATGTAGCATGGTTCTTGTAGCGCTGCAGTGTTCTGTATGTAGCATGGTTCTTGTAGCGCTGCAGTGTTCTGTGTGTAGCATGGTTCCTGTAGCGCTGCAGTGTTCTGTATGTAGCATGGTTCTTGTAGCGCTGCAGTGTTCTGTGTGTAGCATGGTTCTTGTAGCGCTGCAGTGTTCTGTGTGTAGCATGGTTCTTGTAGCGCTGCAGTGTTCTGTGTGTAGCATGGTTCTTGTAGCGCTGCAGTGTTCTGTGTGTAGCATGGTTCCTGTAGCGCTGCAGTGTTCTGTATGTAGCATGGTTCTTGTAGCGCTGCAGTGTTCTGTGTGTAGCATGGTTCTTGTAGCGCTGCAGTGTTCTGTATGTAGCATGGTTCTTGTAGCACTGCAGTGTTCTGTATGTAGCATGGTTCTTGTAGCGCTGCAGTGTTCTGTGTGTAGCATGGTTCTTGTAGCGCTGCAGTGTTCTGTATGTAGCATGGTTCTTGTAGCGCTGCAGTGTTCTGTGTGTAGCATGGTTCTTGTAGCGCTGCAGTGTTCTGTATGTAGCATGGTTCTTGTAGCGCCGCAGTGTTCTGTATGTAGCATGGTTCCTGTAGCGCTGCAGTGTTCTGTGTGTAGCATGGTTCTTGTAGCGCTGCAGTGTTCTGTATGTAGCATGGTTCTTGTAGCGCTGCAGTGTTCTGTGTGTAGCATGGTTCCTGTAGCGCTGCAGTGTTCTGTGTGTAGCATGGTTCTTGTAGCGCTGCAGTGTTCTGTATGTAGCATGGTTCTTGTAGCGCTGCAGTGTTCTGTGTGTAGCATGGTTCTTGTAGCGCTGCAGTGTTCTGTATGTAGCATGGTTCTTGTAGCGCTGCTGCATACATCACGCTGGGCTCTGTGCCAGCTAGCAAAAGCAAAGTAAACTGGGAGGAGGGGCTGCTAGGGGGCATTAGCAAAAAAAACACGCTTTGTTATTGATCAATCCCTGGCATATCTCATTGACCTGTATGCCGTTTGCCTTTTTATAACCATGAGGGTGGGGGAGGGGAGAGATGGAGAGGGCTTGCAAAGAGCGAGGGAAGGGGGGAACAGAGCGACAGAGAGAGAGAGAGCGAGGGAGAGAGAGAGAGAGAAAGAGACAGCATGCATTATTAATCCGCCCCTCCCCCACTCAGAACGCTTTCCTGAGCTCAGTGTTCTGCGCTGTGGTGCGGGTGATGAGTGGGCGAGGACCACACACACACACACAGTGCAATCACACATACACCCACACTTCACTGGCCCCCCTGCAATCCGCCTCTCACGATTATCAGGCGTTTCATGGGACTCCTATACGGAGAAAGGGCACAAGCAAGGTCCAGCTGCCCCCGCCTTGCCCCGTATCCACCATCTCTTATCTGGAGAAGCATTGATTGTACACCCACATAGCACAACAAAAGAGTGCATACACTGCGTGTCTATTTGTGCCTTTTTGACGATTATGAGGGTCCTCAGGGTGTCATGGCGACCTGAGATACAGGACAGATGGGTCGGTCGGACGTGCAGTACTGGTCGATTGGACGTGAAGCAGCATGACAACATGACAGAGCAGCAAACATGTTTGAGAAGTTCAACAGTACAAACACATTCTGTGGGAGAACAACCCGTTCCACAACCGTTTGCCGTCTGTTAATCCTCCAAGTCGGTACTCCCAAGTCTTTCTTGCAGGTCTGCCCTCCAGATTTAAACAACACATCTGTAAACCTGTGTTTCCCACATGCGAGGCCCTCTGTCAATGTAGTCCTAAAAAAATTATAAAACCACTAATCGACTAATAAAGTCTTGGTCAATCTAATGCTTCGAAACCAATAAACTCCCATCACAGAAAGGCCATTGGTGACGCTCGGGGGGGGACAGGTTAAAGTCTGCCAAATGTTCTTCAGGGTTCACCCGTTTCATTGTCAGTCGTCCACACAGTCAAAATGTGTGGGGGGGGGGGGAAAGGGGACTTTCACAGAGATTTGCTGCTTCTTGGCGAGTATTTCTCGGTCAACCGCGGTGACACAGAAGAGCAGGAGAGTGAGAGAGAGTGCGTGCGTGTGTGTGTGTGTGTGTGACACCGGCACATTGGCTCAGTAAAGACACTGTCATATCACATCAAGATGAGGCACCGCTAGAGAAGAGGGGGGGGGGGGGGTGTAAACACACTCCTACACAGAGCTGTCTCCACGCCTGTACGTCACACAGCCTGCAAAACAGCTCTGCCCCCAAGTGCCTTAAAAAAACTGTGCCAACAAGTCCGGCCATCTGCGACCAAATTAGTTTGAAACGAAAACGCGGCAATAACTTTGAATCGGGTGTAAATAGCTTGTCTGAACATTTATGAGTTATGCTGCAAGCACGTGCAGTGATGTAGTTATTATTATCATAGAAGTAAACGGGACCATCTTTTCTGTGCGTTGTTGAGGGAGCCGTACCTTTATGGCTGCTGTTCCGGCGTGGACACGGTGAATAAACAAGGCTGCGCAGACGGCCGTGAAATTTAATTATTAAACTTTTTTTTTCCAACTCCGTTTTGGTTCTTAGAAGATATGGGGGGGGGGGGAGAACAACCATGTAATATAATTTATTCAGTATGTTAGAGGGAAATAATACGAGTATAAGGAGCACCGGTTTAGTTTACAGAGATGTTCTGACAGTGGAACGTCGTGCAACTCTCTGTGTAGAAGCGTGGTGTAAACATAAACACACAGCCGTTATCAAGCGTTGTAAAAACGACAAGCAAGGTGTTGCCTGTGTGGAGGAGGAGAGCACACCGACAGGAGGACGCATCTCTGTGGCTGCAGCAAAAACAAATACAAATTAAAAATGCCAGCCCAGAGAATAACGCAAGTTATACAATGTGAAGTAGGTCACGTCCACCTAATCCACCCAGATTGATCACCACAAAGGCACTTAGGGTAGCGTACGTATGGCCGCCAGATTAGGCCTCTCTGGGCTATGTCACCCTCCACAATAAATGCACAACAATACTATTATCGTCTCCCCCAATAACATGTACACCCTTGAGACGGAACTTTTTAACAACAACCCAGGCTTAATATGGAACACGGTGGGGAGGTGGATTTGTTTGACGTATGCAAATGGTTTCACACTGGCAACGCCAACCCTCACACTAGCAACGCCAACCCTCACACTGGCAACACCAACCGTCACATCAACAACGCCAACCCTCACACTGGCAACACCAACCGTCACATCGACAACACCAACCGTAACATCGACAACACCAACCGTCACATCAACAACACCAACAGTCACATCAACAACACCAACAGTCACATCAACAACACCAACAGTCACATCAACAACACCAACAGTCACATCAACAACACCAACCCTTACTTCAACAACACCAACCGTCACATCAACAACACCAACCCTCACATCAACAACACCAACCCTCACATCAACAACACCTACCCTTACTTCAACAACACCAACCGTCACATCAACAACACCAACAGTCACATCAACAACACCAACAGTCACATCAACAACACCAACCCTTACTTCAACAACACCAACCGTCACATCAACAACACCAACCCTCACATCAACAACACCAACCCTCACATCAACAACACCTACCCTCACATCAACAACACCAACCCTCACATCAACAACACCAACCCTCACATCAACAACACCAACCGTCACATCAACAACACCAACCCTCACATCAACAACACCAACCGTCACATCAACAACACCAACCCTCTAGGGGTGTAACGGTACGCGGATACGTACTGTACCGCGTCAATGTGGTCCTTCGGTACAGTACGGGCTGTGCACCGTACGATTGCAACGGTATGGTCAACCTTTTTTTGCGGAACTTAAATCCCCCCGGCCCCACGTAATTTATCAACAACACTGCGGTCTGCTGTGAGCATTATAAAACAAACGTGTGTTTAACCGACCGTGAATTAAAGTGTCAATGCTGTTTGTCATTTTAACAGCAGATACTTTCTTAAATGCCATCGTCCCGAGAGAGGGGTGTTGACGGGGAGCTCTGATGGGTTCGCTTGCTGGTGTTATTAGCATTAGCTGAAGAGCTAGTTTTAGCTTAACGTTACCTTGGCTAAAGTTGGGGCTATTCATAATCCAGCAATAATGGCTGCAGACCTGCAAGCAAAGTACAGCAAGTTGGCACAGGAGTATTCCAAGGTAAATCACTTTTTCACCAGTAACGTTATATTGTCTTGTTTCCATCTAACGTTAGCTCATGCTAACTTAGCTCACGCTAACGTGGTCACTGATCGACCTCTCGCACACAATTAATGACATGTTGCGGACAGCCATATCGGTGACAATGTTTAGCTTTTAGTGCCAAATGATAAGAGTCTGAGGCGGAGTCTCAAAAGAGAATGTTGAATATTTATTGTGCAAAAATCACAACAGATCCTCTGTGCTACTTCACCGGAGCCTTGACTGAGTAGGGTATATCTGCAGAGCCACTGGGTAGCGAGTGCAAAGTGAGTGGATCATTGAAGTAGGGTATATCTGCAGTGCTGCAGCCCCATAATACAGTATCATTAATCAATCACCTGTTGTTGAATAAATACCATTACTTTCTAGTTATTACTAAAAAACAGTATATATAAAACAGTAGCTGTATATATATATATATATATATATATATATATATAAAAAAAAAAAAAAAAAAAAAAAAAAAGTATAATTTATATAATTTATTTTTTAAATTAAATTTTTTTTAATGCATGCACTGGTATCCACTGTACCGAAAAAATACCGAACCGTGACTTCAAAACCGAGGTACGTACCGAACCGTGGATTTTGTGTACCGTTACACCCCTACAACCCTCACATCAACAACACCAACTGTCACATCAACAACACCAACCCTCACATCGACAACACCAACCCCCCCCTTTTTTTTAATAAATGTATATTTGTACTGTGGGTGCATGTGTGTAAATTAGCTCTTGTTACAACCCTGCATGTTTACATTTTGTATTTTGTACTTGATGTTCATTAACACTTTGATTGCCTAAGGCTAAATTCATGATATACCATAGGTTGCCAGCTCTATTTGTCTATGGAGAAATTCCCCTTCTTTGCAGGGCTATAACTTTTTAAATTCTATTGCTAAATTGCCATTATTAGGGCCCATTCAATGTCCTATATGTATTGTTCAGGGTGTATGAACGTTAAACTTTTTCATTCACATATTCATACTAAAATATGATCTAAAGTATAAGTATGTTTTCATCTCTTTCTGCAGCTTTCTCCAGAACGTGATTTATAGCCCCAAATGCATTATATTGATGATCAAATACAGTTTGATAGCAATCGGCGCGATATAAAAAAATCCAACTGGACGGACTTCTGGAAGTTACTACACGTCATATGATGTTGACCGGATGGGCGAGGGGGCGTTTATAATTCCGTGGGCAGCGTTATACCATTCATCTAATGTGGGTCAAATGTTCATCAGATCAGTTAGTATAGAAGATATTGAAAAATAACGCTGAATCTTACCGTATCTTCCTCGCGCCGTTGGGCGATGAGCCTGGAGTATACATTTTCCTATTATGGGATGTTGGAATACCCGGTCCATTTCCAGGTTGTATAATGGTATATACGTCCAAATCATGTTGTTTATCGAGTTATTGGCAACGGATCGCTATGTATTGTGACTAGCTAGAGTGCCGGGACCTTTACAGAGTGCCCGGAAGTAATATGGGAGAACAGCACATCGTCCAAGTAACTTCCTGTTAGGCGATTGCGCCGATCGGCCACCAGATGGCGCTCTTGAACCGCTAGAGGGTTCAGTGGGGCTTTTTGGTGGGTCTCAGGCCAGCGGATGGGAAATATGAATCCGATCACAGATTTTTGAAATATTGATATCAAAGACGAGTTACGGCGTCTTCGGCAACTTGAGCATGGCGGGGAAGGACGCCTAAACACGTCTTCCGGCAGTTAAAGTGTTAACATGTGCTGTCCCTATCAAATAAACTATCAAATCAAACTACTGCTACAAAAGTAACAGTCACTTAACTTTAGCTTTTGCCCCTTTTATGCATACAATGCCTATGTTTTGGCTGTGTTTCTCTTCTAGAGAAATAATCCTTTCAGGGTTGCCTATTGAAATAATGTACACCTCCAGTACAGAAACATTGTTTATGAGTTTGCGTGTCAGGTAGACCATTGATTGACAGTCGAGTCTGCCAATTACGTCACACCGCTTGCACTCCAGCCGTCCGGCGCTGCAGCTGGGCCCTAACCTCGTTCCCAGCTTTATCTCGAGAGATAAAAGCTGGACCCTATTGCCCACCTCTGCTGTTCATAACGCTAGCCAAGTTAGCTGTACACACATACACAGTGGGCCAGTTACTTTGGTGTAGGGGTGTAACAATGCATCGATCCTAAGGGGAAAATTCAACTGCATCGATTTGAAAATGTTAGAATCGATTATCGCAATTTGAATGTGTACACAGTGTTATGTTGTTATCATGTCCGTTACAGTCAACACAACGGCATACGCTACTGCATCAACGTTATGATTAACAAAGCAAGGCATTCGTTTTGTTGCATTAACATTATATTACTATTGCTATCGCTAAATCTAGGTGTTCTAAAATATATTGCTATTGGTAAGACTAGAAGTTACATGTCTCGGGGAAACTCTCGCATATCGCAATGGTGGCGTTTCAGGAAGTAAACAAGCCAAATGAGAGCTTCCGATTGGTCATTTGCTTTCTTTCTCATGAAACCAGTCACGTCACTCTACTGTGATTGGACCGTTGGCTTGAGTGCAATGTGGGACTTGTAGTTTTTTAACGATCTCGCAGCAGAGGAAAAAAAAGACGAGAGAGGCTATAATCTGTATTCACACAGCGTGCGCGTAATTGATTTTTACGGTTCGCACACAAATATTTTTAGGGGCATATGCAAGCAATTTGGTCGCACTGTAGAGCCCTGAACAACACCAACCCTCACATCAACAACACCAACCGTCACATCAACAACACCAACCCTCACATCAACAACACCAACCCTCACATCAACAACACCAACCCTCACATCAACAACACCAACCCTCACATCAACAACACCAACCCTCACATCAACAACACCAACCCTCACATCAACAACACCAACCGTCACATCAACAACACCAACCCTCACATCAACAACACCAACCTATAGAGGGGGATGTTGAGGTTTGTGTACTTTTGTGTGGGTGCGTGCGTGTGTGTGTTACGGACTTTTGGGGACAGAGCCTTCAGCGTGGCATCCCCTACCCTCTGGAACTCTCTCCCCCCCCCCCGAAATCCGCAACGCCCCAACCCTGGACACCTTCAAAACTCTTGATTGTGAAGCGACCTTGGGTTCTATCAAAGGTGCTATAGAAATTTGATCTATTATTATTTATTATTATGTGTGTGTGCGTGGTCTCACCTGAGTGGGCACCAGGACGGGCGGGTACGCCAGCTTGTGATGGCGGTACATCCAGAAGGAGAACAGGATGATGGCTGTGATGCCCATGATGGGGACCAGTGAGTACATCAGAGTGGTGAACACTGGAGGCTTCTGGGTGACTGGGTTGGAAGTCGCTGGGGGAGGAGAGAGAGAAAGAAAACACACAATTATAGTTTTTATGCAAAAGGTTCTGTATCCGTACGTGGCGTACCATCACCAGCAATATGACAGGATCATGGCCCGTGAGATTGAACGCAGGGCCTAGGCACGGAGTCGCACGAAGCCTCCCAACATTTTGGAACAACACGGACCGGCATTGTAGAGAGACCCGTCGTGTTGAGATTGTCTGCCGGTGACGGAATGTGCTCTCTCCGTCATCCTTCGAGCCGACCGCGATTTGACCGCGAGAGCTATGAAGGACCCGATGTGGGTTAGACCGTGCACATCGTGGACACCACGCATGCTGGAAATCGAGTAGGAATGGGCTTTAGGGCCATAATGACAGAGAGAGCCAATTGTATGAATGTGAAAATGGACAGGTGCTGAGAGAGGACTGGGGAGGTGCTGCCAGAGGAATGCTACGCACTGCCTGTCACCATCCATCACCAGGGCTGCTATGGGCCAATATGGGACAAGCAAGGCTTGAATATCATTTTTCTAAAATACCTCACTGGCTCCGTTTGGGATTCTGCCAAATCAATCCGGGCTTAGTGTTACGGAGTACAATGGTTAGGCTAAATTCATTCTCTCTCAGATTCCCAGTTAACTTCTACACTAATAATATAACTGTTCAAACTGTCTCTCTCTCTCTCTCTCTCTCTCTCTCTCTCTCTCTCTCTCTCTCTCTCTCTCTCTCTCTCTCTCTCTCTCTCTACAAAAGACAGGAAACAGACCACACTGAATTTCATCTGGACTCTGGACCAGAAAATGTTGGATATAGGCCTTTCAAATGCCCTAAAGCAAGTGAGTGAGCGAGCAAGAGAGAGAGAGAACACTGAACCAAACCATGTTGCACTAAAACACCCCCCCGCCCCCCGTGTCACTGCTGTGGCGGATTTCCCTGCCGTTGTCTGACAGAGACAGAGACAGAGAGAGAGAGAGAGAGAGACAGAGAGAGAGACAGAGACAGAGAGAGAGAGAGACAGAGAGAGACAGAGAGAGACAGAGAGAGACAGAGACAGAGACAGAGACAGAGAGAGAGAGAGAGAGAGACAGAGAGACAGAGAGAGAGAGAGAGAGAGAGAGAGAGACAGAGAGAGAGACAGAGAGAGAGACAGAGAGAGACAGAGAGAGACAGAGAGAGACAGAGACAGAGACAGAGAGAGAGAGAGAGAGAGAGAGAGAGAGAGACAGAGAGAGAGAGAGAGAGAGAGAGAGAGACAGAGAGAGAGACAGAGAGAGAGACAGAGAGAGACAGAGAGAGACAGAGAGAGAAGTATTGTAATAATACATCGGATCAGCAGTTTGAGCAGTTATATTATTAGTGTAGAAATTAACTGGGAATCTGGGATTTAGGGATGCGTGTGATTAAACAACTACAAGGTTTCTGCAACTATTTTGGTAAAACCACCAGTTAAATTGGGGCGCCCCGGTGGCACACCACGTATATACGCTTGTAGCATAATCGCGACGTCCTGGGTTCGAATCCGCCCAGGCAGGGACGTGCACAGGACTTTAGAGGGGCAGGTGCTCCAAGGCTGAAAAGGGCACTATAGGCCCTACCTGTGTGTTTTAACCGAGCACGCACAGCGTGCAAGCCCGATTTTTAAGGGCCCTTTTCGGGCGGGGGGGGGGGGGCCCTTTTTATGTTTTTTGGGGGGTTTTGGTGATCAAATATTGAATATTGAACTATAATAATCAGTGCAGGAGCTCACTTATCCTTGAAAGACACTTTTATCACTGACTTAAAAGGCCCATACATATCCATAAATGTTCAGGGGGGAGGAAATAAGTTCTTACCCTACAGACCCCAAGAAGTACCCTATATTCTGTATTGTTTAATATAAATGCATTTTTTATTCCACTCCCGATTTGTATTTGAGATTCCCAAATCCCATCGGACTTGACTTCTTCGTGTCCCTCAATGAGTGTAATACCAGCATTCAACTGTATGCGCCACAGCGGTTTCTATTAGGGATGTCCCGATCACGTTTTTTTGCTCCCGATCCGATCCCGATCATGTGATTTTGAGTATCTACCGATACCGATATTTCCCGATCCGATCAAATTTTTATTTTTTCCTTTTTCTTTTTTTTATTCAACAAACATGACCATGTTCACGTCTTAAACTCATACTGAGGCCTTAGTTTTGGTTTTAAATTGCATAATCCATCATTCATTTATTTATTGTCACACAGAGCAGAAGAATTTTGCCAAAACAAACCAATAATATCCAGCTGCAGAACGGCAGACCAGCCACACTCTCAGACCCAAATATGCATTCAAATATATAGGTCCGCGGAGAGGCATGCTGAGGAGGCCGTGCAAACTGCAATGGAATATGGGGCATCTCTCTCTCTTTACCTAATATTTTTATTCTATCCAGAAATTTTTCAGTTGGAAGGGCAGTCTATATGCATAACGGTAAAAATAAAAAAAATAAATAAAAAATAAAAATAAAAAAGGGCACTTTTTTTATGAGGCTCAAAAAGGCAGGTGCTCAAGCACCCCTTGAGCTCTATGTGTGCACGTGCCTGCGCCCAGGACATGTGTTGCATGTCCTCCCCATCTCTCTCTCCCAATTTCCAAACTGTCCTGTCCAATTTTATTTATTGGACTCGACAGATCAACAATGTAGGGATCCCGTTCTGGCA